>NW_007380637.1:12500-21393 GCF_000475195.1 Diaphorina citri
ATTCTCATTTCTGAGACTTCCAATCTCTTCTCATCTTACCTTCTTCCTCGCCTACGTTTCTGTCCCATACATCATTGCCGATCTCACCACAAAAAACATCGTTCATGATATTTGAGGTTGTCGCCATTTTGAATCAAGATGACGAAATACTAGGTAGATGCGTTTTTTCTTCCCTGTAGTAGGTACGTACAAACGTACCATGTCGACTCTCTTGATATACAAACGTACCATGTATGTCTCTCTTGATATTACGAGTTCAAATTCAACTCTATCGCATATTTACTCTTCTCTTCCCCGAGAGGAAAAATGCATGGCTTTTCCTCCTCTATCGATTTAGCGCAACCTCGTCCCGTGCAAGGTAATGAAAGCGGTGAGCATGCGTCATTCTCTTCTCACGGCTTTTGACCTGCCCCATACATCATTGCCGATCTCACCACAAAAAACATCGTTCATGATATTTGAGGTTGTCGCCATTTTGAATCAAGATGACGAGTCAACATCGCTTTGTGCATGATTTTTGGGCCGCCATTTTGAATCAAGGTGACTAGTTAACATCGATGTGTGCATGATTTTTGGGCCGCCATTTTGAATCAAGATGACGAGTCAACATCTATTTGTACATGATTTTTGGTCGGTCATTTTGAATCAGGCTATCGATTTTCACATTTTTGTTTTGTATTTTTTTTCAGCCGCCATCGATGAATCTCCCGTTTCTCCGGTTTCATAGGATTTCTAATCCCCGGCTTTTGACTCGGTTTTTCCTTTCTGTGACCTTCGGTATGGGGTACCTAGTCTAGTAATGAGAAAGTTCACTGAAAGAAAATCCTTTGAATTCGTTCCAATCGCGCACTACGCTTTACAGTCAATACAGACAAAGGAAACAACAGTGTTTAAAGTACCTATTGACTGTAGTGCGTGATTGGAACGAATTCAAATGATTTTTTCAGTGTATTAGAGGATCGGTCCAAATTTTCAAACTCGGGAAATGGGTGAAAATGTAGAACCTACTGGATTCGGTCGGTTTACAGTAGTAGAAGATTCCAAAAGAGAGAAGTAACAAAATAGGTATCTCGTTGTAAGAAAAATGAAACGGAATCGGCCAGCCTAGTTAGCTTAGTTGGTAGTGCGTCTGCCTTGTAAGCGCTAGGCCGCGAATTCGCTTCCCGCCCGGGGCGGATTTTATCCTGATGGGCTACTGTTCGTTCTCGGAGATTTCTCAATTATTTAGCCTTAACATGGTATCTTAAGGCTAAATAATTGAGAAATCACGCTGATTGATCTCAGGTACCATAAGCGTTGTACAAAACAATAGTAATACAGACTTTCTTAATCCGAGGTTAAATGGAGTTTAGACTAACTTTTTGGCCCCTGGCCTCAATCATTTTCATAGATTTGGTTTTTCAGGCGACTATGATCTACTTGTCAGAAACCAGTCTACTTGTCAGAAACCGGTCTACTTGTCAGAAACCGGTCTACTTGTCAGAAACCGGGCCTAAAAGTCGCACGACTACGCTTCTAATGTGTGACGGGCCTACGGGTGCCTGTGTAACGTTTGCATTTGCATATTGATTCTTCTTTAACTGAGGGTGTATACTTGTACAGTTATCTACTGTTTACAGTCTTATGTTGAAAGTTAAGTAGGTACTTAGAAAAACACGTTAGGGTGGATTTCACCAGTATCTTTCTAGCCCTTAGAATGCCTATTAACCTAACAGTGTGTTGAGTTGATTTTAATTTGTTTTGCCTTAACAGACTGTTACTTGAGGGCTAAGAAAATTAGGTTGGTAGAACCCACTTTTAACATGAGACTGTAAACTTAAAGGTGGCGTTCCGATCCTAGCGGCCGGGTCGAACGACTTCCTTTACAAACTTCCAGTCGAACAAATTATTACAAAAATAGTATTTTAAATCACATGAAAACCTCGCGACCATGCGACCACACTGCTCTCAGAGCGACTGGGCAGCGCGACCCAAATAGAGCAGCCGTGTCGCGCGACCAGGCAGCTTGGTTCGGAAAGTACTTCATAAGAATACACAGGAAGCATAGGCAGCGGTCGCACAGCTTGGTCGCGCGACCCGGCAGCTAGGATCGGAACGCCACCTTTAGGGTTTTTTAAATTTCCTTAGGATGCGTCTGCAAATGTATTTAACTTTCATTTGCATTGTAATCATCAATCTAAAGCCCCTAAGTTCGACCTAAATTTGTATTACTCATTTTGTAACTATTTTGATAATAATTTAATTTCTTCTTTTCGGACTACTAAGCCTCGCTATGGAACTGTAAGCTTTCTAACATATTGTATCTTAGAATTTTATCTTCTTGTATTTAACTTACCTACAGTATCGCGTTTCTTTTAAGTATTGTAGTTTCAATGAAAATACACACAGACCCTAATATTTTTAACCTATTTGTAGTTGACCAAAAATGGTCTGTGGAATACTATATTTGGGATTTTTTTTTTCTTCTGAATTTTATTTTTTTATTGAAAGCCCTTTTATTTCAAATTTCTTTGTATCTTCAAAACTACTGTACGAAATTTCCTCATTTTTCTTCCAATATTAAAAAAAAAAAAAAAAAAAACTCATTTATTTGAGGAATTGACATAATAATGGAGCTCTAAGGGTTAGGTGGTAGAGAACGCCTCCGACGTTAACCTCGCCGAGTGGTTACCTTCCACTCAAGAGTCTATTATTATTATTCTTATTAATTGAAACGAACGAAGCGAGTCCTGAGTTTTGAAAATATGTACATGTTTGCAAGCAACTCAGCTAAAGAAATAGCAAAGGTTGAGTGTGAAGGGCATCCACTCGTAAAACTTGTAGCCAAAACCAAACGTCAGCCCAAAGCAATCACCCTAGTTAGGGCTGATTGAAAGGCTGACGAAAAACGCCGACCCCCGTCTGTACACGGGAAAAGGCGAAGAAAAAAGAAGATGATTTGCAAGCAACATACGATTACAAGTTTCATTGCTTTTTTAACTTCTGTTTTTTCACTCGCTGTTTCTCTGTTTCATTCAGGAACCGATCAACCAGGAAGTGAGCAAGAACTTCTGCTGTCTGTGGTGTCAAACTGTTTCTCTTTTTCATTCAGGAACCGATCAACCAGGAAGTGAGCAAGAACTTCTGCTGTCTGTGGTGTCAATCAGGTCCCCTACAGTTATCCGTGTCTGCACCATTCTCCGGCTTTGTACCTGGTCAAACCATACCCATCACTATTGATGTTGAGAATGGAAGCAACATTGCTGTGGATGATGTTGTTATTGAACTCACCAAGGTAAGAGAAAACTAGTCTTCCGAAGAAAAAAAAAGTTTTGGTTTTTTCTCTTGGAGACGTTTGATAGAGGGAAATTTAACGACTGAGGTCTTATCGTTCCGAAAACTAGAGAAGGAAGACAGGACAGGAGAGAAAGCCAGCCCGTTTCGAAAATCCGAGAACGAACCTCATCTGTTTAGGATAAAATCCGCCTCAGGCGGGAATCGAACCGCGACCTAGCGCTTACAAGGCAAACGCGCTACCTTCCAATTTAACTAGGCTGGCGAAGTGTCTTTTTTCATCGCGCCGTTTTTATTCACGCGAGTCCCACTTAGATGCTGGGTCAACAGGAGAAAACGAAAAACCGCGACCTAGCGTTTACAAGGCAGACGCGCTACCTTCCAATTTAACTAGGCTGGCGAAGTGTATTTTTTCATCGCGCCGTTTTTATTCACGCGAGTCCCCACTTAGATGCTGGGTCAACAGGAGAAAACGAAAAGTAATCTGTTGAAATATTTTGCACTCTAAGTAATATCAGTTTTTTTTTTTTTAAGGGTGGGCACTGGGCATTACTATGCATCACACCTTGGACCTTTTTGCATGGCAGCTCATTATCACAAGGTTACCGTATACCCACAGTCCTTTTATTTAATTCTCTCCTCATGGTTTATTCTATTTATTGTTTCAGTACACGACATGGAAAGCGACAGAGCCTAGTCGAAAAGTAATCTGTTGAAATGTTTTGCACTCTAAGTAATATCAGTTTTTTTATTTATTATTATTTTTTTTTTTCAACGGTGGGCACTGGTCATTACTATGCATCACACCTTGGACCTTTTTGCATGGCAGCTCATTATCACTAGGTTAACCGTATACCCAATTACCCACAGTCCTTTTATTTAATTCTCTCCTCATGGTTTATTCTATTTATTGTTTCAGTACACGACATGGAAAGCGACAGAGCCTAGTTCTAGTGAGAAGTATGATAAGTTAGACTTGGTGTCTGAACAGTTAGGTGGTCTTGTCGTCAACTCATCCAAACATTGGAACCATCAACTCGTGGTACCTGTGTTCCCCTATGTCAATCTCCACAACTGTCACATTATCCAGCAAGAGTTCAAACTAAGCGTAAGTTAACAATAAGTATACACAAAATAAACTAAGCGTAAGTTAACAATCAGGATACACAAAATAAACTAAGCGTAAGTTAACAATAAGGACACACAAAATAAACTAAAGCGTAAGTTAACAATAAGTACACACAAAATAAAATAAGCGTAAGTTAACAATAAGACACAAAATAAACTAAGTGTTAGGTTACAATAAGTATACACTAAATAAAATAAGCGTAAGTTAACAATAAGTATACACAAAATAAACTAAGCGTAAATTAACAATAAGTATACACTAAATAAACTAAGCGTAAGTTAACAATAAGTATACACTAAATAAACTAAGCGTAAGGTTACAATAAGTATACACTAAATAAACTAAGCGTAAGGTTACAATAAGTATACACTAAATAAACTAAGCGTAAGGTTACAATAAGTATACACTAAATAAACTAAGCGTAAGTTAACATTAAGTATACACAAAATAAAATAATAAGCGTAAGTTAACAATAAGTATACACAAAATAAAATAAGCGTAAGTTAACAATAAGTATACACAAAATAAAATACCTTTATTTGAAGCAGCCCTATTATCTACCCCATGTCCTGATAAATTCTTCTCACTCAGGTCTTGATTCACACAATCCTTCCGCCTTTTCTTCGGTCTCCCTCGCCCTTTTCTCCCCCTCACTTGCATTCTCGCAACTCTTTTAGTAGCTCTCACCTCTTCGTTCAACATGCCCATACCACTGCAGTCTCCTCTCCTGGATCTTCCTCGACACTTCCGTCACTTTTATCCTATCCCTTATGACTTCATTCCTGATCCTGTCCAACCTTGTAACTCCACCTCAACATTCTCATTTCTGAGACTTCCAATCTCTTCTCATCTACCTTCTTCCTCGCCTACCTTCTGTCCCATACATCATTGCCGATCTCACCACAAAAAACATCGTTCATGATATTTGAGGTTGTCGCCATTTTGAATCAAGATGACGGGTCAACATCTATTTGTGCATGATGGGCGGCCACCATTTTGAATCAAGATGACGAGTCAACATCGATTTGTGCATGATTTTTGGGCCGCCATTTTGAATCAAGATGACAAGTCAACATCGACTTGTGTATGATTTTTGGGCCGCCATTTTGAATCAAGATGACAACATCGATTTGTGCATGATTTTTGGGCCGCCATTTTGAATCAAGATGACGAGTCAACATCGATTTGTGCATGATTTTTGGGCCGCCATTTTGAATCAAGATGACGAGTCAACATCGACTTGTGTATGGTTTTTGGGCCGCCATTTTGAATCAAGATAACGAGTCAATATCTATTTGTGCATGATTTTTGGTCGGTCATTTTGAATCAGACTATCGATTTT
This sequence comes from Diaphorina citri, assembly GCF_000475195.1. Lineage (NCBI taxonomy): Eukaryota > Metazoa > Arthropoda > Insecta > Hemiptera > Psyllidae > Diaphorina > Diaphorina citri. Next base: position 18,245 of record NW_007380637.1, read on the forward strand.
CACATTTTTGTTTTGTATTTTTTCCAGCCGCCATCGATGAATCTCCCGTTTCTCCGGTTTCATAGGATTTCTAATCCCCTATTATATCAGGGGGTTCCGACATAAAGCATCTACATAATAATGGAGCTCTAAGGGTTAGGTGGTAGAGAACGCCTCCGACGTTAACCTCGCCGAGTGGTTACCTTCCACTCAAGAGTCTATTATTATTATTCTTATTAATTGAAACGAACGAAGCGAGTCCTGAGTTTTGAAAATATGTACATGTTTGCAAGCAACTCAGCTAAAGAAATAGCAAAGGTTGAGTGCGAAGGGCATCCACTCGTAAAACTTGTAGCCAAAACCAAATGTCAGCCCAAAGCAATCGCCCTAGTTAGGGCTGATTGAAAGGCTGACGAAACGCCGACCCCGTCTGTACACGGGAAAAGGCGAAGAAAAAGAAGATGATTTGCAAGAAACATACGATTACAAGTTTCATTGCTTTTTTATCTTCTGTTTTTTCACTCGCTGTTTCTCTTTTTTATCTTCTGTTTTTTCACTCGCTGTTTCTCTTTTTTATCTTCTGTTTTTTCACTCGCTGTTTCTCTTTTTTATCTTCTGTTTTTTCACTCGCTGTTTCTCTTTTTTATCTTCAGTTTTTTCACTCGCTGTTTCTCTTTTTTATCTTTTGTTTTTTCACTGTTTCTCTTTTTTATCTTCTGTTTTTTCACTCGCTGTTTCTCTTTTTTATCTTCTGTTTTTTCACTCGCTGTTTCTCTTTTTCATTGCCACATAATAATGGAGCTCTAAGGTGGTAGAGAACGCCTCCGGCGTTAACCTCGCCTAGTGGTTACCTTCCACTCAAGAGTCTATTATTATTAATTGAAACGAACGAAGCGAGTCCTGAGTTTTGAAAATATGTACATGTTTGCAAGCAACTCAGCTAAAGAAATAGCAAAGGTTGAGTGCGAAGGGCATCCACTCGTAAAACTTGTAGCCAAAACCAAATGTCAGCCCAAAGCAATCACCCTAGTTAGTGCTGATTGACCAGTTTTATGGGGGGTCCTGAATACGACATCTTTCCTCTACTATCTATTTAATGTTAAGGCGATATAACTATGCACGATGTTTTTAAATCAAGTGGTCCCGTTTTTACCAGGGGTCCTGAATACGGCATCTTTCCTCTACTATCTATTTAATGTTAAGATTGATATTTAAGGTGAAATTCAAATAACATTGTACGTACGAGGGACCCCATGCTTTGCTGATTGAAAGGCTGACGGAACGCCGACCCCGTCTGTACACGGGAAAAGGCGAAGAAAAAGAAGATGATTTGCAAGCAACATACGATTACAAGTTTCATCGCTTTTTTATCTTCTGTTTTTTTACTCGCTGTTTCTCTTTTTTATTATCTGTTTTTTCACTCGCTGTTTCTCTGTTTCATTCAGGAACCGATCAACCAGGAAGTGAGCAAGAACTTCTGCTGTCTGTGGTGTCAAGATGTTAAGATTGATATTTAAGGTGAAATTCAAATAACATTGTACCTACGAGGGACCCCATGCTTAGGGTATCTATAAATCCAACGTATCCCAGTTTTATGGGGGGTTCTGAATACGACATCTTTCCTCTACTATCTATCCAATGTTAAGATTGCTACTTGAGGCGAAATAACTATTTACGTAAGTGAGGCCCTGTCCCCATGCTTAGGGTGTCTATAAATCCAGCGTATCCCAGTTTTATGGGGGGTCCTGAATACGACATCTTTCCTCTACTATCTATCCAATGTTAAGATTGCTACTTGAGGCGAAATAACTATTTACGTAAGTGAGGCCCTGTTTTGTCTAGGCTCTAGACTCCCTAGAGACTTTAGGGAGTCTGTTTATGTATCGAGCTGGTCCCAGTTTTATCGGGGGTTCTGTTTACGGCATCTTTCCTCTACTATCCATTTAATGTTAAGATTGCTACTTAAGCCGAAATAACCTAAGATTGCTACTTAAGCCGAAATAACCAAGCTACTCGTATGTTTGGGATCCTGGTTTATGTATGTGCGATGTCTATAAATCCAACGGGTCCCAGTTTTATCGGGGGTCCTGTTTACGGCAGCTTTCCTCTACTATCTATTTATTGTTAAGATTGTTACTTAAGGCGAAATAACTAAGCTATGTTTGGGATCTTGGTTTATGTATAAATTTGTTTGTTTGTTTCACGATAACTCTCAACCGATTAATGCCCTTTGGATGAAATTCGGCAATTATTTCGGAATGCTCACAGCCTCATGAAGACAATGAGCTGGTAAAAATCCGAGCATAACGGCAATGTATAAAATCCCGAGATGTCGGGAATTGAAGAGCTCTGAAAAAAAAAAAAAAAAAAAGGATTTGAGCTCAAATTGATCCGGGTTCAGGATTGGATAATCCGATCCTGACCTCTTTTTCTGTCCGGTTTCTGAGTGGGATAGAATCCTATTTTGGTTATACACAATCGTGTGATGTTCACTCCAAATTTTTCTTTTCCCATTTTCACATTTTCCCGTTGTTCCGTGTCACACACTTGTATCTAATTCTGGTTGGTTGATAGTAGACCATAGGATTCTTGTTTTCAGTTCGTACGTAAATAAGACAAGTTTTGCGTTGTTTTTTTTTTTCCTAAATCTTCATATGTTACCGATTTTGGGCGTTTCGAACAAGAATATTCACTTTTGGTTTACAATATTTCATACATTCCTGGTGCATTTACATGAAAACCTGCAAGAAAAGGGAGAAAAAGTTATCAAAAAGAATAATCAAGTTAAAAGAATAGCTTAAAAGTACACTAGTACCTACCTACTTACAGAGCTTTAGGTAGGTACCTAATAATTGAATTGATGGTGAATTGTAATGAATACCTACTTAAACCAATACTTCTCATTATTAGGTATTTATTAACATTTTCAAGGAAAAAATACCAACAGTTTACCCGACTTGAAAATTTCTGTTATCACCTAAGTTTTATTGTTTCTTTGATTAACATGAATAAAAATTGAAAATATTTACTGCTCGTCTTTCTAATCAGCTCCTCAATTATACCTTTAAGAAACTGAGTGCACCCCGATAATGGTCCCACGTGGTCACCCGTCCTGATACCAGCCAAGCACAACGTTGCTTAAGTGATCCGACGAGAAGTGGTGTATTCAA
>NW_007380638.1:0-13265 GCF_000475195.1 Diaphorina citri
CACTAAAAACTGACCATCGAAAATTTGACCCGATTACATTACTTTCCTTCCTATAGGATAAGGAAAGTAAAAATGATCCCAAGGGCACAAGGTAAAATGGAGTGAGTCTAAAAGTAAAATGCAGTATCTATTGGCAAGCAGAGTGTACCTAAAAGTATGTGATGTGTTCTAATCCACTCGAACCCCCTTATTAAAAGTTTTCTTCTAGGAAAAGATCCTTTGGCCTCATACTATGCCCTCATAGGTCCAATGAAGGCCAACAAAGCGTTAGACATAAGGGCCCCTTTCTGCTCAACACTTTTAGGCCCTATAAGATCTCCATTGGTCCAATAAATCCCAACAAAGTGTTGGCGTACAGGGGTCCCTATAAGGCCCCGGTAGGTCCAATGATCCAATGAAACTCAACAAAGTTGAATAAGATATTAGTATAAGGGGAGATAGGCCTAATCGAGCCCAACAAGGTGTTGGACAATTGGACATAAGGGGGCCCTTAATAAACGACCCCGATAGGCTCAATGAAGCCCAACAAAGTATTGTATGTAAGGGGCTCCCTAAGAGACCCTTATAGGTTCAATGAAGCTCAACAAAGTGTTGTATGTAAGGAGGTCCCTAAGAGACCCTTATAGGTTCAATGAAGCCCAACAAAGTGTTGTATGTAAGGGGGTCCCTAAGAGACCCTTAGAGGTTCAATGACGCCCAATAGATGTTGTGCGGCTCCTAAGAGGCCTCCACAGGGTCAAAAAGTTGCTGCACATTTCTTTATAGCCTATTTTAAGGCATGTTTGCAAAGTTTTGAACGACCTTTGTCTGTACTGAATTGTTTCTTTTATTGTTGGGATTCTTTTTTATCTTTTCCTATTTAGTTTTACTTTGTCCGGTTAAGGTGAGAGAAAGAGAACAGGTCAATGTCCAACCTTAGCAGAGATTTCCCACTTGTCGTTCGGAAAAAAAATCGTGTCGTGCGTAGTAGGAACACGCTCTTTTAAATTACATTGCCTACAAAGACAAGGACATTTTGTGTCGTTCGGAACAAAATCGTGTCGTGTATTGTGGAAACACTCTCATTTAAATGTCATTGCCTACAAGGACATTCGGGAAAAAATCGGATGAAACTGACGAAAAGTGGAAACAGGTCTTACTAGGTACGTAGAAATAGATTGGATTTCGATTTCACGTGTTTACCCACGAGAATTAGTTTCAAGTTCAAAGGCGAGTGGGTTTTCTACCCTCTTCTTATTGCCTCTTTTCCTCCTTCTTTGAAGTTATCGATTCAATCTAATAACAGATTACTAAACTAAGTACATAAACTAAGTCTAATAATAGATTAAGATTACTAAACTAGGTAGGTATCTAAAAATGTCGGATATATTTTCACCCATTTTTACCTCGTATAGGGGTGGTTACCTATCTGGTACATATTGGCGAAAGAAGAACGGGAGGGGGGACAAAAAAAAAAGGATAAGGAAAAACTGATGAAAAATACGAGGCCGACAAAAAATAATAGAAAGTACAAAAGGAGGAAATGATGATAAAATGAAAGGCGAGCATAGAAAGGTAAAAAAAAGATGAATAGAAGGTAATAGAGGGAAGGGTACAATTAGAAAATACACAAGTCAAGGAGCACCGTTGGCCCACTGGTAACGAGCTTGCTTGTCATACAGAAGATACCGACCTAAAGTTCAATGATTTACCCCCTAAAGGTCAACGGACACAATGGAAAGTTTTTTTTACTTTTTATTTTTTCTAAGAGGTTGGATAGAGGGAACTGTAACTGCTAAGGTCTTATCGTCCCGAAATCGAAGAGAGAAGGAAGACAGGATAGGAGAAAGTCAGCCGTTCCGAGAACGAACCTTATAGAACGGATAAAATCAGCCCCCGTTCGGGAATCAAACCTGCGGCCTAGCGCTTACAAGGCAGTCGCGCTATCAACCAAGCTAACTTAGTCTGGCATAGAAATTAAAAAGGCGGTGAAATACCAATTAAAAAAATGCAAATTACTTAGTGAGTTTCATCCAATTTTTATTCTTCAGAATGTCCTGTAGATGATGCAAGTTAAGTGAGAGTGTTCACACTACACACGACACGATTTTTTTTTCTGAACGACAAAAATGGCCTCGTGAGAAAGGTAATTTAAATAAGAGTGTTCGCACGACACGATTTTTTTCCAAACGATAAGTGGGAACGGGTCGAACTTACCCACAACATGATATATCTAAAAATGTCGTATATATTTTCACCCATTTTTACCTCGTATAGGGGTGGTTACCTATCTAGTACATATTGGCGAAAGAAGAACGGGAGGGGGGACAAAAAAAAAAGGATAAGGAAAAACTGATGAAAAATGCGAGACCGACAAAAAATAATAGAAAGTACAAAAGGAGGAAATGATGATAAAATGAAAGGCGAGCATAGGAAGGTATAAAAAAAAGATGAATAGAAAGTAATAGAGGAAAGGGTACAATTAGAAAATACACAAGTCAAGGGGCACCGTTGGCCCACTGGTAACGAGCTTGCTTGTCATACAGAAGATACCGACCTAAAGTTCAATGATTTACCCCCTAAAGGTCAACGTACATAATGGAAAGTTTTCTACTTTTTATTTTTTCCAAGAGGTTGGATAGAGGGAACTGTAACTGCTAAGGTGTTATCGTCCCAAAATCGAAGAGAGAAGGAAGACCTATTTGTTTTTGTTCTATTACCTATGTTATGAGTTCTGAGCTTGACTTATTAATAAATATTATGAAAGTATTTGCTTAAAAAAAAAAAAGACAGGATAGGAGAAAGCCAACCGTTCCGAGAACGAACATTATAGAACGGATAAAATCAGCCCCCGTTCGGGAATCAAACCTGCAGCCTAGCGCTTACAAGGCAGTCGCGCTATCAACCAAGCTAACTTAGTCTGGCATAGAAATTAAAAAGGCGGTGAAATACCCATTTTTTTTTTTTTTTAACTTCAGTAGGTAATAGAAAGTAAAAACATTGGTTTGAGGTGTGCTAGGTATCACGTTTCTGAGTAATGTGACTTGGACGAGGGAAACAAATCTGATGTAATGAATGAACAGGATAAAGACACGGATGTTGATAAAGTCACCACATCTCAACGGTTACGACAACGGCTTATCCGTTGAAACGAAAAACGCAAACAACGTGACTTCGGTTTATGACATCACGTCCTAAGGCAAGATTTTTTTTTTTTTACTTATTTTAAGAGGTTTGATGGAGGTACCCGCAAAGATTGAGTACGAAGGACATCCACTCGTAAAATTTTGCAGCCAAAACCAAATATTGGCCCAAAAGCGATCACCCTTTAATTTACTTATTTTAAGAGGTTTGATAGAGGTACCCGCAAAGATTGAGTACGAAGGACATCCACTCGTAAAATTTTGCAGCCAAAACCAAATATTGGCCCAAAAGCGATCACCCTAGGGTCGACGAAAAATGCCGACCCCGTCTGTACACGGGAAAAGGCTAAGAAAAAGAAGAAGATAGAGGTAGCTGTATCTGTCGAGGTCTTATCTTGTCGTCCCGAAAGTGAGGAGGGAAGGAAGACGGGAGAGGAGAAAGCCAACCGTTCCGGGTACGAATCTTATCTGTTTAGGACCGACGAAAAACGCCAACCCCGTCAATACACGGGAAAAGGATAAGAAGAAGATAGAGGTGGCTGTAACTGTCGTTTTATCTTGTCGTCCCGAAAGTGAGGAGGGAAGGAAGACGGGAGAGGAGAAAGCCAACCGTTCCGGGTACGAATCTTATCTGTTTAGGAATTTTAGGATAAAATTCGCGCCGGTCGGGAATCGAATCCGTGACCTAGCGCTTACAAGGCCCAACTAGACTGGCATGGAATTATTGAAAGATAAAGAACGAATGTAACTTCGCATGGCAATGACCCAGAGTGTCGTAGACTAGATAAAGATTATTTTTATCAGTAAAATATGCACAGTCGAGCCCCTTCATTTTTTCAACAATCGAATTCGCGACCTAGCGCTTACAAGGCCTAACTAGACTGGCATGGAATTATTGAAAGATAAAGAACGAATGTAACTTTGCATGGCAATGACCCAGAGTGTCGTAGACTAGATAAAGATTATTTTTATCAGTAAAATATGCACAGTCGAGCCCCTTCATTTTTTCAAAGAAATTCATTCGGATGATAAAGAATTAAAATACGACGAAAAAAGGAAAAAACAAACAAATAATGACATGACACTATTCTTGAACTAACAATGGGTTTCCTTCGACACGATTTTTAATTTACTGGGTTTTTGTCTGTGTGTTGTTACGCGATAACTAACAGTAACTCTCAAACGATTAATCCGTTTTTAATGAAATTTTGCAAACATGTGTAACACAAAAAACAGATTTGTAGGTACTTTACATTTTGGAACAGTTACCCCTTCCTTACTTCCAATTCCAATGAACGTCTTGATTCATGAGGTCACCTCATTTGTTTGTTGTCTGTTCGATTCCTAATTACTCATTTAATTGAAGCAACAATCATTTTTAATCATGTCCATTTTTCTTATTGTTTCAGTCAAGTTGGTGTGACGTCCCAAGCTATCCATTCGTTCCTTCCCCTCGAGTTCATCAAAACATCACCATGCAAGAAGCCAACGACAAGAAGTCCAACATCACCATGCAGGAGGAGACCTCAACCACCATCACCAAGGACTCTGGCTACTCCACTAGTTGTAACAGTCAGTCGCAGAAGAGCGCCAGTTTCAAGTCCAAGTCCAGCAACAGAACGTCTTGATTCATGAGGTCACCTCATTTATTTGTTGTCTGTTCGATTCCTAATTACTCATTTAATTAAAGCAACAATCATTTCTAATCATGTCCATTTTTCTCATTGTTTCAGTCAAGTTGGTGTGACGTCTCAAGCTATCCATTCGTACCTTTCCCTCGAGTTCATCAAGACATCACCATGCAAGAAGCCAACGACAAGAAGTCCAACATTACCATGCAGGAGGAGACCTCGACCACCATCACCAAGGACTCTGGCTACTCCACTAGTTGTAACAGTCAGTCGCAGAAGAGCGCCAGTTTCAAGTCCAAGTCCAGCAACAGTGCGTCCAGCGGTGAGAGCTCAGCCAGCTACCGAAATGACAACGCCCGACAAGAATCAGCAAATAAGGAGACTGGGAATCTGGATAAGATTAAAAGTACTCGGCGCCACAAGAAGAAAAAGAAAATGTCGACCAGCACGGAGAACCTGTGTTCCCATAACGAACAGAGTACGCCTATGGACACGAATGAACAGACGACCAGTGAGAAAGCCAATGAAAAGCCGAGTATCAGTGAACCAATCACGGAGGAGAATGAGACCGAGAGTAAGAGTTATATGAACAAACCCAAGCCTGAGCCGCCCCCTGTGTCACCGCCCAGTGTGAGTGTGGTGGATGAGAAAGAGGTAGTTCAGAATGTAGTGGAGACAGACCCCACACCCACCAATAGTAAAGAGTTCAACGCTATAGTGTCCATGAAGGACGGTGTGGTTCTGTATTGCACCTCCAATCTGACAGATGTCCTCGGGTTTCCTGCTGATATGTGGTTGGGACGCTCCTTTATAGATTTCGTACATCCCAATGATCGGTCAACGTTTGCTTCTTACGTCGCGTCGTGTATTACAACGCCAGATGATGAGGAACAAAGTAGACAGCAAGGTACGAGTGTGTCCAATGTACTCTTCCCTACTAACAAGAACAAGACGAAGAAGAACTCGGTGTATTGTTGTCTTCGACATTACAAGAGTCTCGTCAAGGGAGGCTACGGGATCACAGAGCGACGCGTCAACTATATTCCATGTCAACTGATCTTCAACTTCAAAGAAATCCCTGTCGAGCTCTCGGACAGTGGTATCCAGCAAGGCATGTTCCTTATCATTACAGCGAGAGCTGTCCATTCCATCTACAAGGTTCCTGATGAGAAGATCGTCAATTGTGATAAAGTTTTCATCAAGCACAACAACTTATGTCAAATCAGTTACGTCAACGATGAGATCTTACCCAAGTTCGGCTATCTTCCCCATCGTACGTTGGGGAGATCCATATTCAACTTCTATCATCCTGAAGACTTGCCTTACATCAAGAAAATCTACTCGGACCTTTTGAAAGACAATAGTAACAGTAAGCAGAAGATTACGAGTAAGCCGATCCGGTTTAGATGTCAGAACGGATGCTTCGCTACCGTGGAGACAGAATGGTCCACGTTCATTAATCCTTGGACTGGCAAGCTAGAGTTCATCACTGGACACCATAGTGTGATACAAGGCCCTCATCAACCAGACGTGTGTACAATAGTAGAAGTACATGAACCTTACATGTTATCCGATGATAAGCTGAAGCACAGCAAAACAATCCAAGATGAAATCCATCTCATGCTTGATAAACCAGTCATAGAACATGTAGCAGAATCCAAGAGCAAGATATCTCACGAACCGAAAGGGCTTTCCTCGTTTATGGAATCTCTTATTAAAAACACGATCACGCCCAACCGTCCAAATGATTTCAAAATAGAAGTGGCACCTACTGAGAATATATCAGAGCGAGACTCTGTCATGTTGGGGGAGATATCACCTCATCATGAGTATTCAGACGGGAAATCCTCATCGGAAATGTGTCACATGTTTCTATTGCTACACATAGGACCTGACTATAACACGTGTATATCTTCCTCTCTCCTCCTCCTCCTCCTCCTTCCTAAACTTCTTTTTTTATTCTCTCATACGTATTTTCTTCTTGTTTCTCTCTAGTGTTCTTATTCTTCTTTTTCTTCTCCTTCCCTCCCTCCTCCATAATGTTTCTGTCAACGTATCTGAAGTCAGCAAATTCATCACTTTGGAATTTATTTATGTATTTACTCAGTGTCGTGTGTAGACAGTGTCTACTAGATACCACTGACTCGAATCCATTTGGACTACAGATGTGTAAACAGTGGACTACTCAGTCAAAGAACCAGTCAGTAAGAGTAAAAACCTATTTACAAAATAAATACTGAGATTTGACCCATTGACTAAGCGGTTCACGGAAAAGAGTAGTTCTTTTTTATAACTCACTCATCCATATTTGAATTTAAGACAATGAACTAAGGTCTGATGAACTAGAAGTGTGTACGCACCTTAAAGTAGGAAAAGAAAGCTTACTTAGTGTATTAGGCATTACAACGCAACACAAAAACGTGCATCGGCATTTGACAACAGTTACAACACTACACACGACATCTCACAAGGGTTACAACTTTTTCACAAGTGTTACAACATTCTTATTACAACTTACAATCTTGTCGTAATTATCACATTGTAATTTGGAAGTTAAAATCTTGAGGGGAAGAGACTAGGGATGTTGACAGGCCAGACCATCCTTCCTGAAAACAACGGGGGGAATAAAGGTCATACACTATCAGGTAGACCTGACATGAACAGGTGCGCCTGTCAGGTCTTCCTGATAGTGTGTGGTAGCAATAATAAGTATCTCAGGCAACCTGAAAGTAACCTGATAACTGATGAAAATTCGATTAGTTCCACATGACAATGTGACATGCCAACCTCTGTGGCTGATTTGTGAAGAGCACTGACTCTCAACCGGGAGGTGCTGGGTTTGAATCCCGGCCGGGGTGGAAATTTTCTAAATAAACTTTTCCAATCTTGGATGGACATAAATGGAGGTTACAAAGGGTTTATCATGCTTCAAACGAAAAGCACAGGTCCTCATGTTTAGACTGCTGGGGTAAAGGGACTTTTTAGTCTCATTCGAGCAGGATAAACAAGGTATATTCTATTCTATTCTCATGATGGTTTACTGCGGTTTGGGACGGACCAAGTAATCTTGGCTAGAGAACATCAACCCCCTTTGGTGCAGCTACACCGCTACAACAACTTCAATTAACATTACATTGAAATGGGGGTCTTCTCTGACGAAATTCATGCGTGCGGAGTCCAGTGTAGAGGACTATTGCACCCTCTTCAATAGAGTATTCAATAGATTACTCACCCTGTGAACATCTGCGCATTCTCCGTGAAGATGATCTTCTCAATCTGAGACCGCTGCAGGGTTCGATCCCTAAAACAACTTTGTATGGGGAGGAAAATTTAAATTTAAAACTCTCTTTAAGTCGATTGACCAAATTTCTTTCGGATCAAAAGAATACTTCGCTAAGAGGAGCTATGTATTTAAAACCTAAAGCCTACTTTTAACAAATAACTTTGTATGGGGAGGAAAATTTAAAATTAAAACTCTCTTTTAAGTCGATTGACCAAATTTCTTTCGGATCAAAAGAATACTTCGCTAAGAGGAGCTATGTATTTAAAACCTAAAGCCTACTTTTAAATTGTTGGTTTACGAAATGGGGTTTATGTGAATGTTAATTTTCATTTTATTTATATTATAATTATTAAGAGAAACAGCCGTATACAGAGACTATGACACACCTTCGTTCGTTTTTAACCCTGGTGAGTTTGTCCCACTTAGATTCGTATAAGCTTAATCCGAATTTTAGGGTTGTTTGCCCTTACACCTAAGCCTCAGAGTGAGCTTTTTGTGTAAGGAGTTAAGCTGTCCCACTTGATTGAGAGTTTGTGGGTCGAACGGTAAGCTTAATCCGAATTTTAGGGCTGTTTGCCCTTACACCTAAGCCTCAGAGTGAGCTTTTTGTGTAAGGAGTTAAGCTGTCCCACTTGATTGAGAGTTTGTGGGTCGAACGTTCTATCTCTGAGCTTCTGGGGCTGATTTTCTAAAGAGACATTGTTTCGTTACAAATTTTCATCCGTTAATAGTCCCATGGGTGAAGGTAAGACTTTACCCTTGACAAATGAAATAGTTAGAAATCCAGTGTTTTCTTCCAATTCACTCAAATTACCATTTTCTCTACATCTCTGTAAACGGGCTGTTTTGTTTTTGACGTACCAACTAGGATTCTACTTTTATGTTCTAAATCTTTTGCTTGTATTTTTCATTAACATTTTTTTTTCTATCTTGTAAAATGAAATGAAAATCTTCTCCTTGAAGACCCTAACCCTAAAGAGCTAATATTTGGAACAAAAATCACTAATTCAAATTCACTACCTCTAGGGGACGTTAAACAGAGAGTAGACTTGCGTCTAGCTGCGGGACTATAAACAGGGAGGAGAACAGCTAACCTCAATTCTGCTTTAAAGAACAAGCACAAGTCTTCACGATGGTTGACTGCGGTTCAGGACGAGCCAATTAAATCTAAACCAACAACAACAACTTTAAATTTCAAGTCATTGCTTCGATTCCCGGTCAGGGCGGATTGTTATCCTAAACAGATAAGGTACCTCTGAACGGCTACCTTTCTCCCAACCTATCTTCCTTCGGTTTCGGACGATGGTTAAAGTTCCCTCTATCAAACCTAACACTATTCTGTACATCAAGGGTGGGGTGGTAGAGAATGCCATAGGCATTAACCCCACCCTTGATCAAACTTTATTTTGTATTTATATGTAGATACATTTTGTTACCATCTGTAAATAAAGTTTGATCTAATTGTGTAATAATAATATTGGGTTATCCGCCCCCTAAATCTTTATACCTCTGTTATTATGATTATTTATATTTTGTTTATTTATTTTCATATGATGAAATTGATGGAAAAGTGGTTTCCTACTGTTATATTTGACTAGATTTCGTACTTTTTCACTCACTCCAACCTAAGCCTTACCTACCTCCTGAGCTTTTTCAAGATAACCTCTGCCATCTATGACTGTAACGAAATGTTGAAGTTAAATCACTTTTATCTCGAGTGACTCAAATCTCAATTGATATGAGTATGAGTAATATGAGAGCAGTGCCTTACCTTCTTGTTCCCAAGTAGAGTGTAACCTCGATTTTTTGGATTAATCACAATCATGTGAGATAAATTGGATCGAAAATAGCGAGCGAAATCACTTATTTGGATGAAAAATTATAAGGAGGGTTTCAATTGTTTTTTTTTTGTTTTTTTTTTTTTTTTTTTTATTTTTTTTGCACAAAAACGTTGGACGGTTAATAATTTCTTTTTAATTTTGTTATAACTAATTTTTATTGCACAAAAACGTTGGACGGTTAATAATTTCTTTCTAATTTAGTTATAACTAATATAAATCTCAACTTTGATATAAATATCAAATTTTTCGATTTGCAAAATAAAGGTTGTATTTTCAGCTTTGGTTTATCCTGTTGGGTTAAAAAATTGAAAATTCAACTTTAATATTAAAATTGGAGGACCTTTTCAAAGAGCCAAATTCACGTGACAAAAATGTTTTACGCTTTATACGTGTACGATTTACAATATAAATGTTATTTATAACGATCAATAAAATTGAAAGATCATTGACTAGGTATCTAGGTAAGCTTATTTTGTCATACAAGTCATTCTCTTATAAGTAAGTGCTTATTTGCAATAATTTATGTTAGGTAAGTACTTATTTGAGTTAATTTCTTAGAAGCCGGATGCTAGGGAAAAACACTCTTATTTCTATTATTCAGCAAATAAATATAATATTATTTGAATTAATTTCTTAGAAGTCCGATGCTAGGGAAAAACACTCTTATTTCTATTATTCAGCAAATAAATATAATAATAATAATAATAGTGCTTATTTATACTGCTCACATAGGACTGGAAAGCCTCTTTACTCCAGCAGTAGGCTACTACTATTATTGTGGTCAAATTCTCAAATTATTTTGATGATAAAATCCCATACCTCGGCTGGGATTGAACCCACGCCTTCCTGTTTACCAGGCGAGCGTTTTGACCACTACACCACCGAGGCAGGTTGTACTCGTAAATGTACGTAAAGGTTGTACAAATAAGTACTCGTAAATGAACCACTGAACTACAAATGGTTAGGACTACAAAAATTATTATAGGTATTTTCAAAGAAAATGGCAATGGTAGGTTAGCACTTCAAGTTCTAGTATAAAACCAAGGGCCACAAATAGTAGTTATATTTTTACACTCCGCAAGTACCGCTACCGATTGATTAAGAACTATCGCGATACAAATATTATGGACGACTAGGTATTTTCCGATAACGGACTTTATGTTCATTTGATTTATCGTCGGTAACGGGAATATTACACTTTAACAGTTCCTATTCCGGTCATGAGAGAAAATTGAAAATTTTTCTAGGAATAATAATAATAATAGTGCTTATTTATACTGCTCGCATAGGACTGAAAAGTCCCTTTACTCCAGCAGTAGGCTACTACTATTATTGTGGTCAAATTCTCAAATTATTTTGATGATAAAATCCCATACCTCGGCTGGGATTGAACCCACGCCTTCCTGTTTACCAGGCGAGCGTTTTGACCACTACACCACCGAGGCAGGTTGTACTCGTAAATGTACAAAAAGGTTGTACAAATAAGTACTCGTAAATGAACCACTGAACTACAAATGGTTAGGACTACAAAAATTATTATAGGTATTTTCAAAGAGAATAGCTATGGCAGGTTAGCACTTCAAGTTCCAGTATAAAACCAAGGACCACAAATAGTTATATTTTTACACTCCGCAAGTACCGCTACCGATTGATTACTATCGATACAAATATTATGGACGACTAGGTATTTTCCGATAACGGACTTTATGTTCATTTGATTTATAGTCGGTAATGGGAATATTACACTTTAACAGTTCCTATTCCGCAGACGCGACCGACCGTATCAAATGGAGGCAGGGTTGCCACGAGGCCAAATACCGACTTGGGTATAAGTGGCCATGGCAGTAAGTAAGTAAGTAAGTGCTTATTTATACTGCTCGCATAGGACTGAAAAGTCCCTTTACTCCAGCAGTAGGCTACTACTATTATTGTGGTCAAATTCACAAATTATATTGAGGATAAAATTCCATACCTCGGCTGGGATTGAACCCACGCCCTCCTGTTTAACAAGCGAGCGTCTTGACCACTACACCACCGAGGTAGGTTGTAGACCGAACACCGAAAGTAGACCCACTTAAGAGCGCCTTGACCACTACACCACCGAATATAACAAAACAATTATAAAAAGAAATCGCTAAAATTCAAGTCACTTTCCCTTTAACACAAACGAACAGTAAGCCGTTCGCGCAAACGCCAATACCCCTAAAAATTGGTTATACTTGTACTTAAAATTCAAGCACTTTAAATATTGTACCCCTGACACTTATACTTGAAAGCGAAAGTGTCCCTTTCTCACTTGAATACGAAAACGGTTCCGAGGGCAAAATAAAAACAATATTATTTATTTATTTACACGCTAAGCAGCAAGGCCATGTGTGGAAAAAACAATATTAAAACTATTAAAATTCAATGGTCTGACTAGGGGACGTTAAACAGAGAGTAGATTTTTGTCTAGCTGCGGGACTATAAACAGGGAGGAGAACAGCTAACCTTAATTCTGCTTTAAAGAACAAGCACAAGTCCTCACGATGGTTGACTGCGGTTCAGGACGAGCCAATTAAATCTAAACCAACAACAATAATTTTCAATTTCAAGTCTTTGCTTCGATTCCTGGCCGGGGCGGATTGTTATCCTAAACAGATAAGGTACCTCTGAACGGCTGCCTTTCTCCCAACCTATCTTCCTTCGGTTTCGGACGATGGTTAAAGTTCCCTCTATCAAACCTAACACTATTCTGTACATCAAGGGTGGGGTGGTAGAGAATGCCATAGGCATTAACCCCACCCTTGATCAAACTTTATTTTGTATTTATATGTAGATACATTTTGTTACCATCTGTAAATAAAGTTTGATCTAATTGTGTAATAATAATATTGGGTTATCCGCCCCCTAAATCTTTATACCTCTGTTATTATGATTATTTATATTTTGTTTATTTATTTTCATATGATGAAATTGATGGAAAAATGGTTTCCTACTGTTATATTTGACTAGATTTCGTACTTTTTCACTCACTCCAACCTAAGCCTTACCTACCTCCTGAGCTTTTTCAAGATAACCTCTGCCATCTATGACTGTAACGAAATGTTGAAGTTAAATCACTTTTATCTCGAGTGACTCAAATCTCAATTGATATGAGTATGAGTAATATGAGAGCAGTGCCTTACCTTCTTGTTCCCAAGTAGAGTGTAACCTCGATTTTTTGGATTAATCACAATCATGTGAGATAAATTGGATCGAAAATAGCGAGCGAAATCACTTATTTGGATGAAAAATTATAAGGAGGGTTTCAATTGTTTTTTTTTTGTTTTTTTTTTTTTTTTTTTTATTTTTTTTGCACAAAAACGTTGGACGGTTAATAATTTCTTTTTAATTTTGTTATAACTAA
>NW_007380638.1:13550-21361 GCF_000475195.1 Diaphorina citri
ATTTAAAGAGTCTCATGTTAAGGGAGATCTTTTATTTAAATACATGGGTTTCTCTGGGTAAATACCATGGAATATGCTTTGGCAGTTAGGGTGTTGAAGTTGAAAATTGGCGAAAGTACCTACCACAGAGATCAATAAATAATAAAATACGACCTTGCTGGGGTTTTTGGTGACGGGGGTGACAAGCTACCCGCCTTCTCACTCAGCCTGAGAGAAAAAAAATGTAAATGCAGTTTCTTTGTGTTATTATGTCACAACTTTGGTGCTCACTGCAGCATTGTAGGATTTTCCCAATCTTATATAAGGAAATAGTGTCTAGCTAAAAATTGGTAAATTGGGGATATCTGCCTTACGTGATGTTAAAATGACAGTAGACCAGTGTCTGCCTGTGGGACTTGAAGCGCAGTGTTGTGATTCTGCAACATTTGGAAAATTGACCTAAAGGGGGTTGAAATAAGATTGAGATAATGAAAATTTTATTTTCCATTCCGGTATCTATGACCAAAGACCTATAACATGCTAAAATTTGAGCAAAATTGATGACCTTGCGCAATAAAGGGTTAACTCAGTGACAGATATACAGAGAGTTTCAGTCTGCTTCAAAAGTACCGAGTGGGTTTTACCATTCCTGTAATCTGGAAAGACCCAATTCAAAAAGCATGTCTTACCTTGGTCACTAATTTTATGACTCAACATAGCACTGAGTCATCTATCAAAGTCTCAAACTTGTTTTTATTTCAGCATGGGAGCTGGCAAATGGACAAGACATTGAATGTCTTGGAGTGTTTTATGGACTCGTGGGACGTGTCAAGTACAACAAAGTTGACCGATTCATTCTAATACGAGACAGTGTTCTTGTTGGAACAGTGCCTATCGGGAATGAAGTTTACAAGATCAAATCTATTGTGCTTCTGAATCCATGCACTGATGTAAGTATGCTGGAGATAAAAAGAGGTAGGTAATTATGCAGAAGCCACAACAGTGGAAAAGAAAGATCCTTTTTGTATTTAACCTAACCCTATAGGTAATAACACTGGTCACTGCTTGTTTGTGCCAGTTCCTTTGGTAGCAATCTTCCACTGACTTGACTTCTGCACAAGTACCAAGAGTTAATATTGGGGAAAATTTTCAAACTTGCTCAGATATGAATAAATAAAATTTAAAAATAATAATAATAAATAAAATAAATAGGTGTAAAACCTACAAATGCACCCAAAATCTTTAGACCAAATTTCTTTGATGTGTTACTTAAACAAACATGTTTGTCAAATTTATCAAGTATGGACAAACTGTTATGGTGGAATGACCCTGTCATCTGTACATTGAACCAATTGAAAACAAGTAACTTCCAAACCAATGCACAGGTAAGAAAGATTTTCTCCCTCCCTCTCCTCCTCGTCCTCCTTTTTATTTCCCCTCTTGTTTCTGCCTCCCTCTCTACCTTTCTTCCTTCTCTACCTACCTTTCCTTCTCCTGCCTCTCTTCCTACCTCTGGCTCTCTCTCTGTCTCCCTCCTCCTTATCCTTTCTTCCTCCTCCTACTTCTCTCTTTCCTACCCCCTTCCTCTTTCCCTCTCCCTTTTTTTGCTTTCTCTATCCTCCTTTTCCCCCTTTCCTCCTTTTTCCTCTTCTCCTTCATTTTCCCTATCTACCCCTCCTTCTCTTTTCTCCACTTCACCTGCACCCTCAATATATATTGTCTGGCTGGTACATTTTTTTTTTTTTTTTTTTTTTTTTTGAGGGGGGTGTTTTATAAAAAATGGGTTTCTGTTTATTTTTTTTTTTTTTTTTTTTTTTTTTTTTTGACGTAGGTGCTATCTACAAACTGAGGTTTATATTGGCTTTTTTTACCCTATACTAGTACAAGGGGTTGGTAGCTCAGTTTGTAAAGTACGGGAATTTGGATAGGTAGGATAGGGACCCAGTAAGTAGCAACCCCTGATTTTTTTATTTTTTACCACCCCCTGATTTTTCTCTCTCAGTTTTTTTGCACATTATGGTGAAAATCACAGTTGGAAAAATCCCCAAGAGTACGACTTAAACGGCTGTATCAACATCACTTGGGGTTACTAATATCCTGTAAAATATTCTGGATTATTTCCTAGTGCTTGGTAGCTCAGTTGGTAAAGCATGGGAATTTGGATAGGTAGGATAGGGACCCAGTAAGAACCAACCCCTGATTTTTTTTACCACCCCCTGATTTTTCTCTCAGTTTTTTTTTGCACATTATGGTGAAAATCACAGTTGGAAAAACCCCCAAGAGTACGACTTAAACGGCTGTATCAACATCACTTGGGGTTACTAATATCCTGTAAAATATTCTGGATTATTTCCTAGTGCTTAAAATGGTATTTATTCCTGTGAATATGTGTAAAAAAAAATATGCTTGCATTAGACAAGGTTGCCATATGTGGGGAGTGAAGAGGAAGACAATTAAGTATTCATCATCCATCTCCTGTCTTCCTTTATGGGGAAAGGAAATTATGACACAAAAAATGTCATAATTATAAAGCTAGGTATGTAGGTGCTCATAGGTTGGTATACTACCCAATCTTACCTACCCATTATTATACCTACATACCTACCATATTCAACTGTGTGTGCTCATCAGATAGGTATCAGATAGGATACTGTGTGTGCTCATCAGATAGGTATCAAGTAGATGTGTGGTCTGTGTCATAGCATGGCCATCCTGTAGTATGTACCTCATCAGATCGGCGATAAGAGACACAATACTTCCCATTTATGTGCTGGGGTGGTCTGTGTCATAGCATGGCCATCCTGTAGTATGTACCTCATTAGATCGGCGATAAGAGACACAATACTTCCCATTTATGTGCTGGGTCAACACAAGAACACCAGAAAGTAACCCCTTGAAATATTTGCAATCGAAATATGAGTACGATTTTATTATTATGTAAGTATTACTTTTTTACGATGGGATTCGAACCCGGGACCTTCTGCATGTCAAGCAAGTGCGTTACCTCTGGGCTAATCGTTATCTTGTGATTTTTCCAGGCAGACCTGATCCAGTTTACTTGTCAGGTGTACCTGAAAGTGAGTGGCTGGCCTAAGAACATAGCAGTTCACATTTACATTTACATGGCAGTTTACATTTACATGGCAGTTCACCAGGCCAATTAATCAAGTTCCAGTAAGTAGAAATGTGTACGTTTGTTTAGGTTCTTCTCCAGGGATCAATAGTCAAAGCACCAGTGGAAATAACAAGCTGAATCCAGTTCTCGAATCAGAACCAGATGGACCACTAAGGTTGAGCAATATTACACTTGGTTGCAATACAGATTGGTGATTTTTTTTTTTTTTTTTTTTTTTTTTTGGGTGTTTGCACTAAGTAGAAATGTGTAGGTTTACGTTCTTCTCCAGGGATCAATAGTCATAGAACCAGTCAGTCAGTCAGTGGAAATAACACGCTGAATGTGAACCAGAACCAGATGGACCACTGAGGTTAAGCATTTTTACACTTGGTTGGAAAACAGATTGGTGGTGGTTATTATTATTATTATTATTATTATTATTATTATTATTATTATTATTATTATTATTATTATTATTATTATTATTATTATTATTATTCTGATTTTTCAGGCTAAGGGTCCCAGTTTACATTACAAGGAGAATCTAAACATCACAAAACATGAGAGAAGAATTGAAGACGAGATCCTGCGCATATTTACCGACTCAGACTCCTTCTACTACTGTCCTGACAATAAGGGAGACATTACCAACTCTGTACCCAGGCAAGGTAAGACCTTTGTTTAGGAGACATAAAAAGGATTTTTTTAAATTGTGTTAAGCATACTTAAATGCTTGTCACAAATATCGTTCCAAAATTATTACGCCTTGATAAATTTATGATTAGACTTGGACTCGAACTCCCAACCTCCAGATCCAAAGTGTTAACCACTGCACCACTGAGGTCGGGTAGTTTAGGAGACATTAGGGACGATTTAAGCGGGCCATTATTTGGTCCTTTGTCCCTCTCCTTCTCCCTTATCCTTGGCGGTGGAGTGGTCAAGACGCTCGCCTGGTAAACAGGAGGGCGTGGGTTCCATCCCAGCTGAGGGATTTATTTTTATCCTCATTTATTAAGAATTTGACCACATAATAATGGAGCTCTAAGGGTTAGGTAAGGGTATGGTGCTAGAGAACGCCTCCGGCGTTAAACTCGCTTAGTGGCTACTTTCTACTCAAGAGTAAATCATGATTTATTTGTGGTGAAGCTGAGAGCTTCTTCACATTTTTTTTTTTTTTTTTTTTTATTTTCCATTGATGTGACTTCTGAACAAGTAGCTTATATTGGCAGTGAACATTGGCTTGGAACCAATAAAATTGATGTTTAAGCTAGGTTAGTTGTACCTACATTAAACCTTTTTGATTGGTCAATCACACAATGTTTGTTGCCAATTTTAGGCACTAGAGCAGTTCATTCTGTCAATAGAAACACCAACATTATTGTAATGTAATGTACTGCCATTTTGGCAGTGAACATTGGCTTAGAGCCAATAAAATTGATGTTTAAGCTAGGTTAGTTGTACCTACATTAAACCTTTTGATTGGTCAATTACACAATGTTTGTTGCCAATTTTAGGCACTAGAGCAGTTCATTCTGTCAATAGAAACACCAACATTATTGTAATGTAATGTACTGCCATGTAAGTTTCAATGGTGCATAGCTAACATGGGAAACCCTACAGGAAATGGATCCAAATAATTACCATAATTATGGCCAGATACTACCTGTGACAAGGCTTACTTACCTTAATAATAAATGTATAGAAACAAAACTGTCTACAGCTTGGATCAAATCCAGCTATAGTTTGAATATCTAGGTACTTGAAGAGTTTTGGCACATGGTTTGGATTGAGCTTTCAGCTTACTATCAGAGATCAGACTGTCTGTCTTCTGTGTGATTTGATTCACATTTCATAGCCAAAGTTTTTGTCTGAGTGATTTTAGACTGAAAGGAACAGCTTCACATTTTCACAAGTTTCCATGGGTTTGAAGAGTTGATGAAAATGAAATGAAAATCTTCTCCTTGAAGACCCTAACCCTAAAGAGCTAATATTTGGAACAAAAATCACTAATTCAAATTCACTACCTAGTTCTTATTTAAGTTAGTTAAAATACTTAAAATAGGTAGTTAAATAAAAATTTGAATTAAATCGGTCTTCTTCTTCACTTCTTCGTTCTTCTTCGTTCTTCTTCTTCTTCTTCTTCTTCTTCTTCTTCTTCTTCTTCTTCTTCTTCTTCTTCTTCTTCTTCTTATCTCTTATCAATCGATTATTTTACTTTACCGATTTTTTAATTTTTTTAATGACGATTGAGAAGCTGCAATCTACTGTATTCTCTTCCCCTACTTTTAAACTTCAGTGTTTCCCAAAATAAAAACGGGAAAATACTTAAAATAAATAGGTAGTTAAATAAAAATTTAAATTAAATCGGTCTTCTTCACTTCTTCGTTCTTCTTCTTCTTATCTCTTATCAATCGATTAGGTATTTTACATTTTTTACCGATTAAAATTTTTTTTAATGACGATTGAGAAGCTGCAATCTACTGTATTCTCTTCCCCTACTTTTAAACTTCAGTGTTTCCCAAAATAAAAACGGGAGGCCTCGGGGCCTCACACGCCCACTTTATAAACCGCAGAAAATAATTATTGTTAGGATCTACGATCTAGATTCTAGAACACCCATCCTCATAATTTCAAACTGAATTACTGAACAAAACAAAAAAGTTTTACAGACCTTTAATCAAGGTTTTCTTGGAAAGAAAAGCACCCTTTCCCTAATTGTTAGGATCTACGATCTAGATTCTAGAACACCCATCCTCATAGATACATTTCAAACTGAATTACTGAACAAAACAAAAAAGTTTTACAGACCTTTAATCAAGGTTTTCTTGGAAAGAAAAGCACCCTTTCCCTAAGATAATTATTTAGGAACGGCTGGTGCTTTAACCCATTCGTTGCAGATGTGAACGAAACTTTTTCCCTCCCCTCCTTTTTGCGTTCCCCCACCCCGACCTCCCACCACTCGCTATCAACTTCCCCTCTCGAAGCTTGTAAAAATCAGCTGATTTTGAAGATTTTTGATTTTTGTTTTTTTTATTGATAAACAAAAAGGAAAATTCAGGAAAAGTCTGAAAATTCCAAACAAAAAAAAAAAAAAGTAAATAGGAAGAGAAGGACTAGAAGAAGCAGTCCCTCCCCTCCTTTTTGTGTTCCCCCACCCCGACCTCCCACCACTCGCTATCAACTTCCCCTCTCGAATCTTGTAAAAATCAGCTGATTTGCTGATTTTGTCATTTTGAAGATTTTTGTTTTTTTATTATTGATAAACAAAAAGGAAAATTCAGGAAAAGTCTGAAAATTCCAAACAAAAAAAGTAAATAGGAAGAGGATACCCAGGGACTAGAAGAAGCAGAAAACGTCTTTGGGAGATATCACCGCCTTGTGTTTTAAATGGAGGCTATTTCTTCATACCTGTTTTATTTCAACTTTACAAGTACTGTCTGAGCAACATTCAATATCCTCCCACTCAAATGGAGTTGTTCCGAACTCAACAGTATTACATTTTACTCAACAAGGACAGTACGCTTTGGATTGACAGGACCACAGGACAACTAGACGCTAAACCAGGTAAGTAGGAAATAGTGTCTAGCTAACATGGTAAATTGAGAGTATCTGCCTTACTCCTTACGGGATGTTAAAATGAGAGTAGACCAGTGTCTGTTTGTGGGACTTGAAGAGGAAAAAGAACAGCTATCCATAACCTACTTAGGCTAAAAATAGAGTGGAGTAGCTTTTTGCTTAAACTCACTTTTTTCTGAACTTAAAGTTGGCACATATCCCTATATTTGTTCTGGACATAACTTTTTTGGTAGAGTACTGTCTGAGCAACATCCGATATCCTCCCACTCAAATGGAGTTGTTCTGGACTCAACAGTATTACATTTTACTCAATAAGGACAGTACGCTTTGGATTGACAGGACCACAGGACAACTAGATGCTAAACCAGGTAAGAAGGAAATAGTGTCTAGATAAAACTTGGTAAATTGGGATTATCTGCCTTACAGGATGTTAAAATGACAGTAGACCAGTGTCTACCTGTGGGACTTGAAGCACAGTGTTGTGATTCTGCAACATTTGGAAAATTGACCTAAAGGGGGTTGAAAGATTGAGATAATGAAAATTGTATTTTCCATTCTGGTATCTATGACCAAAGACCTATAACATGCTAAAATTTGAGCAAAATCAATGACCTTGCACATTAAAGGGTTACCTCAGTGGCAGATATACAAAGAGTTTCAGTCTGCTTCAAAAGTACCGAGTGGGTTTTACCATTCCTGTAATCTGGAAAGACCCAATTCAAAAAGCATGTCTTACCTTGGTCACTAATTTTTTGACTCGACATAGCACTGAGTCATCTATCAAAGTCTCAAACTTGTTTTCATTTCAGCATGGGAGCTGGCAAATGGACAAGACATTGAATGTCTTGGTGTGTTTTATGGACTCGTGGGACGTGTCAAGTACAACAAAGTTGACCGATTCATTCTAATACGAGACAGTGTTCTTGTTGGAACAGTGCCTATTGGGAATGAAGTTTACAAGATCAAATCTATTGTGCTTCTGAATCCATGCACTGATGTAAGTATGCTGGAGATAAAAAGAGGTAGGTAATTATGCAGAAGCCACAACAGTGGAAAAGAAAGATCCTTTTTGTATTTAACCTAACCCTATAATAACACTGGTCACTGCTTGTTTGTGCCAGTTCCTTTGGTAGCAATCTTC
>NW_007380639.1:0-18581 GCF_000475195.1 Diaphorina citri
CGAAGCCCCCGGGGGGTGGAGGGGGGCGAAGCCCCCCTCCCGAGCACGAAGTGCGAGTTGCATAAGATACTTCCGTTCGTTTCAAACAAAATATTCTTATTCGTTGCTCTCTCTCTCTCTTTTAGAGGTTTGATAGAGAGAACTGTAACTGCAAAGGTCTCATACCGAAAGCGAAGAGAGAGAGAGGATGGGAGAAAGTCAGTCGTTCCCTAGAACGATTTTTTTTTTTTTTTTTGAAGAGGTTTGACAGAGGAAACTGTAACTGCTATGGTCTTATCGTCCCGAAATCGAAGAGAGAAGGAAGACAGGATAGGAGAAAGCCAGCCGTTCCGAGAACGAACATTATCCAATCAGGATAAAATCCCCCCCGGGCGGGAATCGAACCCGCGGCCTAGCGCTTACAAGGCAGACGCACTACCAACTAAGCTAACTAGGCTGGCTTTTAGAAGTTTGATAGAGGGAACTGTAACTGCAAAGGTCTCCTCATACCGAAAGCGAAGAGAGAGAGAGGATGGGAGAAAGTCAGCCGTTCCCTAGAACGAACCTTAATATCTGATGTTTAGGATAAAAGTCGCCCCGGGCGAGACTCGAACCCGAACCTATAGGTAGCGTATACAAGGGAGAGACACTACCTTTCAAGCTATATACATAAGTATGTAACTAGGCTGGCAATTCGCTCATACATTTTGGGCCCAATCGTTCCTTAATTAGCCCCTCTAGGGGCTGAATTTTAAATGTTTAAAATGGTGATTTCAGAATATGACAAAATATGACTTACAAAAGACAGGTGCAGCAACAGCAACCCTGTAGAGAAAGCAAAACTTAGAAACAAAAAGTTGGAAAACCAGCACAGGTTTTATAGGTTTTAAAAGCCGAAAGCGATTTTCCCATTTCAATCGAAGCCCACGCGACAAAACGCTGAAAATGTCGGCAAGGGAAAATTTCAAAAGAAAAAAGAAAAAAATGAAAAATAGAAAACCTAGTTGAAAGACAATAAATAATCGCTTAATGAGACAAGTTTAAGGTAGTTAATATTGCCGGGGGGGTGGGAAGGGCTAAGGAGTGCTTGGTACCTCGTATCACTTCGAAGGTTACCGAGCTTAACCCCTTTGACCCTTTCCACTCAACTTTTAACACGTTGACATCTTGATGAAAGTTTGATTTACCGCGCTAGGTCGCGGTTTCGATTCTTGCCCGGGGCGGATTAAATCAAACAGATAAGGTTCGTTCTCGGCCGGCTTTCTCAAATCGTGTCTTCCTTCTTTCGATTTTTGATGAAATTTAGGAAAACATGCTCAACATTGTATAGGGGCAATTTTGTTCCCCTTCCAAACAGGTACTACCTACATAATATTATTAAACGATTAGATCGAACTTTATTTACAGAATAAAAATTTACAAATGGTAACATAACAGTGGCGTAGCGTGGTCTAACTCCAAGTGTAGGGCTTAACCCCACACACAAAAAGCCCGAACTGAGGCTTAGGTGCAGGGGCTGGTCAGCCCCAAAGGACGGGTTGAGCTTCTACGAATCTACGAAGTGTAGGGCGGACACTAATTTCTATCACAATATCTATCTAATAAGAATACAATAATTATTTAAAGTCAATATTTAAGGATATTTGAGTGGAATTTTCGAGTGTATGGCCGCCATACACGCCCTACATGGACGCTACGCCACTGTAACATAATGTACATAATATAAGTACAAAATAAAGTTTGATTAAGGGTGGGGTTAATGCCTATGGCATTCTCTACATAATTTCCAAATGCTACACATGAAGGATGTCGGCAAAAAAGGAATAGAGAGAGAAAAATGAGTAGAGAGAGAAAACCGAGACACCAGATCAATGATAGGATAGGACAACGAGAGAGAGAGAGAGAGAGAGAGAGAGAGAGAGAGACGAAATTGAGAAAAAAGATAGAGAGAAAAAAAAAGAAGGAACATAAAAATTAAAAGAGAGAGAGAAAAAAAGGTTCTGTCATAGACATTCACGAGAGAGAGAGAGAGAGAGAGAGCGCTGGAGGGTGACATGAGAGTGAGATAGATAGAAAAGGAGGAGGGGGGAAGGAGGGAGAAAGGGGAGGGGGAGTCAGGCTCAATTACAATTATTACGGATCCGAAAATCAACTGAAGCGAAATTTAAAATGTTTCACTTCCAGATGATAAAAAAAAAGAAATGTGAGGAGGGGAAGAGAAGGGGGAGGAGAAGAGAGGGGAGGAGAAGGGGACGAAATGAGAGGAGGGGAAGAGAAGGGGAAGGAGAAGAGAGGGGAGGAGAAGGAGAAGGGGACGAAATGGGAGGAGGAGAAGGAAGAAGAGAGGGAAGAGGAAGAAAGGAACAAGGAACGAAATGAGAGGAGGGGAAGAGAAGGGGGAGGAGAAGAGAGGGGAGGAGAAGGAGAAGGAGAAGGGGACGAAATGGGAGGAGGAGAAGGAAGAAGAGAGGGGAGAGGAAGAAAGGAACAAGGATGAGGTGGAAGAAAAGAAGAAGAGGAAGAAGAAGAGAGAGAGAGAGGAAGGAGAAGAAAAGAGAGGGCAGAAAGGAGAGATACCTAAATAGAAAAGAGGATGAAAAGAAGGGAAGAAGATCTTTCAGAGAGAGAGAGAGAGAGAAAGAAAGAGAGAGAGAAAGAGAGAGAGAGAGAAAAAGAAAGAGAGAGAGAGAAAGAAAGAGAGAGAGAGAAAGAAAGAGAAGGAGGAAGAAAGAGAGAGAGAGAGAAAGAAAGAGAGAGAGAGAAAGAAAGAGAAGGAGGAAGAAAGAGAGAGAGAGAGAAAGAAAGAAAGAGAGAGAGAGAGAGAGAGAGAAAAAGAAAGAGAGAGAGAGAAAGAAAGAGAGAAAGAGAGAGATAGAGAGAGGGAGAGAGGAGAGAGAGAGAGAGAGCAGGGAAGAGAAAGATATAAAAACAGTAGTTATTTCGTGTTTTACGATTATGAGTCGTCCTTGTTTTCTATCCATTCTCTTCTGTAGAATTCGGAAAAAAAGGCCCCTCCGACCCCTCCATGGGCTCCCAAAGGCCTTATCGGCCCCCAAATTCTAAAGAATAAATAGCCTTCAGGTGGTAAACGTCTTTGCCAAATTTTATCAAAATCGTACAAATCTTTCGTAAGAATAGCAAAACAAAGAATTCCAAAGGCCCCTAACTGATGAGCTCAGAAGGTTTGGTAGAGTCCACAACCCATGACATCTCTTGTAAGTAGCGAGAATAAAATTTTTATTCTTTAATGATTGAAGATTTGATGTAATGCGAAATGAAACAATATTCAACACGATCATAAAAATTCCCCAATAATATCAAACCTCAATAAATTACGCCGGGAAATCAAAACAAAATCGGGTGGAAAAACATTTTTTATTCTTTTTTTAGGGGTGCCCTTACAATTATTACGGATCCGAAAATCAACTCAAGCGAAATTTAAAATGTTTCACTTCCAGATGATAAAAAAAAAAAGAAATGTGAGGAGGGGAAGAGAAGGGGGAGGAGAAGAGAGGGGAGGAGAAGGAGAAGGGGACGAAATGGGAGGAGGAGAAGGAAGAAGAGAGGGAAGAGGAAGAAAGGAACAAGGAGGAGGTGGAAGAAAAGAAAAAGAGGAAGAAGAAGAGAGAGAGGAAGGAGAAGAACAAGGAGGAGGTGGAAGAAAAGAAAAAGAGGAAGAAAAGAAAAAGAGGAAGGAGAAGAGAGAGAGGAAGGAGAAGAGAGAGAGGAAGGAGAAGAGAGAGAGGAAGGAGAAGAGAGAGAGGAAGGAGAAGAGCTCAAGGGATATCTTGTTAGATTTGATATGGGTTTGATTCTTTTATTGTTATCTTTTCAAATTAAAACAGAGGGCGAGTAAGACACGGGCGGGCAGCAGGGGTGTGTTCTAGGACCCTTCTTCTGAACTTTTTGGCAATTTTTCCCCCCAATTTTATGAGCCTGAGTTTTGAAAGCCTCGAATTCTTTCACTATTAATAAGCTCAAGCAGTCACGTGACCGAAAGTCAAGCTAGATTGTAGCTACTTTAGTTTCGGTGATGTGTGCATTGATGTTCTCTTCAAAAGGAAAAGAAGAGAAAGAACGAGGAGAAGATGGATTAGAACTTAATAGAAGGAAGAAGAAGAAGACGACGAAGGCGAAGAAGGAATAGAATAAGAAGATGGAGGAGAAGACGAAGACAAACAAAGAAGAAGACAAAGAGAGGGCAGAAAGGAGAGATACCTAGATAGAAAAGAGGATGAAAACGAAGGGAAGACAGATTAGATAGGCGAGGGAGAAGAGGAAGATATTTTAGAGAGAGAGAGAGAGAGCAGGGAAGAGAAAGAGAGAGAGAGAAAGATATAAAAACAGTAGTTATTTCGTGTTTTACGATTATGAGTCATCCTTGTTTTCTATCATTCTCTTCTGTAGAATTCAGAAAAAAGGCCCCTCCGACCCCTCCATGGGCTCCCAAAAGCCTTACCGGCCCCCAAATTCTAAAGAATAAATAGCCTTCAGGTGGTAAACGTCTTGGCCAAATTTCATCAAAATCGTACAAATCTTTCGTAAGTATAGCAAAACAAAGAATTCCAAAGGTTCCTAACTGATGAGCTCAGAAGGTTTGGTAGAGCCCACACAACCACACAACCCATGACATCTCTTGTAAGTAGCGAGAATAAAATGATTGAAGATTATTTGATGTAATGTGAAATGAAACAATATTCAACACGATCGTAAAAATTCCCCAATAATATCAAACCCCAATAAATTACGCTGAAAATCAAAACAAAATCGGGTGGAAAAACATTTTTTATTCTTTTTTTAGGGGTGCCCCCTGCCCCCTACTTTCTTCGAGGAAATTAATTAGGCCCTAACTTTAGATCGGAAATGTCGGGCCGCTCATAAATCGTCGAAATTTCCGAACGCGATTTTTCGAGGAGTTTGGAAGTGTGTATACAAGGTGTGACAAACTGAAAGTGACGTCCTGTTTGTGTTAAACATCTCTGCCAAATTTCATTAAAATCTGATGAACCATTCGAGAGATATCGAGTTACAAACAGACGAACTAAATGCAAAATAAACGATTTAAAATTGAAAGAAACAAAAGTTATCTAGAAATTAGTTAGGAGTTTAGGAGGTGTAATTATTTTTATTTATTTACACGCTAAGCAGCAAGGCCATGTGTGAGGTGTAATTAAATTACAATGAATTGTTAACAATAAAATTTAGGTGTAATTAAATTACAATAAATTTTATTGTTGACTATGTTCTCAATATCGCTCTTAACTTGAGTAAGACCTACAATGTGACTTTTTGAAAAAGAGAGTATCAACACCAGTGTTGTGTGGAAAAAAAAAGAACCGGAAAAATCAATCTTCATAAGGACACTGTATATTTTAAGTAGAAAGATCATAGTAGTGAATAGGAAAAAAAGAAACTTTCAATATATTCAGGGATGGGGATCAAACATTTATTACTCTGAGGGGTGAAGGTATTAGAAAGAAAGCGAGAGAGGAAGGAGGGTTAGAGAGAAAAGATACATATGTAAAAACAGAAAAAAAAAATGTTAAAGAAACTACTATCAGAAATCTCAAAAATTGAGCTTTAAAGATGACAATTGACAAAATAGACATTTAGACAAGACAGAAGATTCTGGCACGAAGAAAACCTTCTTTTTTCCCCAAAACGTAGGTACATCTAAAATCTAATGCAGATACAGGCGCAATCATTGAAAATAAAGATCATCTTGGGGAAAAAAATTCATACATTTTCAAAATTTTGATAAAATCATTGAAATTTTCAATTTTTCTAATAGTTTTGATCCACTGAAATGACTCTGTCGTCCACTGATTCATTTATCCCCCCTACAATATCCTCCACTGATTGGTCCACCCTCGCTTTTGAATGTCCCAGTAATACATTGTCTACATAGCTGAATTATTACATACGAAATACTGGAAAAACCGTAACTAACACGAAAACCTTTGCAATAACTATGCTTCAATACAGGGTTGACAAGGGATCCGATTTCTATTTTTGAAGGGTCAATTTTTTGCGGTGCCACTTGTCACTTCTTTTTGACTTTTACTTAAATCTCAATAGGACAAGCTTGTCAATTTTCATTTGTAGTGTAGTTTAAGGTACTTTTTCTGTTTTCGACTAATGACTGTAAAGGTCTTTAACAAACTTTTGCTGATCTGTTGCTAACCTGATTTCTACTATTTTTCCTTCCACTATTATTTGTGATCTAATGGAAGATGAGTTAGAACTGGATAAGCTTGTACATTTGAGATAGCAAGAGCCCTTGTACAATGTACAATTGTACATTTGAGATTAAAATGATTGGGAGATATTTCAGTCCTCGCGGACCCCTACAACCGGCGGGTAACCCTGTATATTCTAACCATAACTAAAGTTATTGCTCAGATAAACGCTAATAATAAGAGTCTTATGAGAAGGTCTTTACCAAACTTTTGCTGATCTGTTGCTAACCTGATTTCTACTATTTTTCCTTCCACTATTATCTGTAATCTAATGGAAGATGAGTTAGAACTGGATAAGCTTGTACATTTGAGATAGCAAGATACCTTGTACATTTGAGATAGCAAGATACCTTGTACAAATTGAGATTAAAATGATTGGGAGATATTTTAGTCCTCGCGGACCCCTACAACCGGCGGGTAACCCTGTATATTCTAACCATAACTAAGCTATTGCTCAGATAAACGCTAATAATAAGTCGTACTTTAAACATTTCATTATTGGGGTATGTAGAAACTATTTTTTCCTTATTCATAGACATTCCAAAGGCCTTTGATCGGGGATTCCGTAAGACGTTTGTTTGATATTACAAACACGATGCAGAGCAGAGAGAGCAGAGAGCTCTCTCTGCTCATGGGCTTTAGGCTGGCCACTCACGTCCAATTTTGGAGGCATTAGACCAGGCAATCACTGTCAGGTAGACCTGAAAGGGACGCCTGAACAGGTCCGCCTGTCAGGTCCATCTGATAGTGAGTGGCCAGACTAGAAGGACCAAGACTCAGCATTAATTGAAAATTTTCTGCCGCAATAAAAACTGTTCTGCGGTCTAACTTTATTTTAAAAAAAAAAACTGAAAACTTTCTTTGAAAAACAGTCATGTTGCGTCTTACGCCTATCAATCCTGTCATGCAAAACTGACCGTAAGTGGCCGGTCTTACCTCTTCTCTGTCCACCTTTTTCACCATCTCCGTTTATCCCATCCATCCTTTCCCGTCTTAATCTTCCACCTTTGATTGATACCAATATACCCTTCGACCAGATCGGGGTGATATGAGAGAGAAAAGTAAAAAGACAAATATACAAACACGAAGAGAGAGCGAGAGAAACAGAGAGAGAGAGAGAGAGAGAGAGAGAGAGAGAGAGAGAGAGAGAGAGAGAGAGAGAGAGAGAGAGAGAGTAAGACGTTCGTTTGATATGGAGGTTATATACGGATAATATCCGTCGAATTCAAGGGATATCTTGTTAGATTTGATATGGGTTTGATTCTTTTATTGTTATCTTTTCAAATTAAAAAAACAGAGGGCGAGTAGACACGGGCGGACAGCAGGGGTGTGTTCTAGGACCTTTCTTCTGAACTTTTTCGCAATTTTCCCCCCCAATTTCATGAGCCCGAGTTTTGAAAGCCTCAAATTCTTTCACTATTAATAAGCTCAAGCAGTCACGTGACCGAAAGTCAAGCTAGATTAAAGCTACTTTAGTTTCGGTGATGTGTGCATTTTGATGTTCTCTTCAAAAGGAAAAGAAGAGAAAGAACGAGGAGAAGATGGATTAGAACTTAATAGAAGGAAGAAGAAGAAGACGACGAAGGCGAAGAAGGAATAGAATAAGAAGATGGAGGAGAAGACGAAGACAAACAAAGAAGAAGACGAAGGAGAAGAAGAAGACGAAAAATATTGAGGAGAATAAGAAGGAGGAGAAGACGAGGAGGAACACGAAGAAAAAAAGTAGTAGAGGGAAGGAAAAGGAAAATGAACAAGCTCACAAGCTGGGTCCCTCCCTCCGGGAATTTTTTTAGCTCGATCGTGGTTAAAGAAAATTAGTACCTATGTACCTACCTATTTTGTTTAATATTCAGCACTGCGTGCTAGGGAGGTTGCGTATAAGGTCGCGCTGCGCGCTCCCGGGGCTTCGCGGTGTTAAGCATAGGGTCGCGCTCCGCGCTCCCTATTGCTACATATTGAAAATATGTATTTAAAAAACGAGACTGTTTTTTGGGGAAAAATTGGAAAAAAAACCCCCCCAAAAACAGTTTTTTTTTTTTTTTTTGTCTTTTTGGTTTTATGGACAAAATTTGCACCACCACTTTCGTGTTCCTGGTAAAAAGACCTTTAATTTGATATATAGGTCGACCAGGTTTGGATAAGTCCTTCCAATGGTGATAGACACACAGACAGACGACACCGAAGCGAATACAACAGTCCGTCCACTATACCTTTTATTATTACTATTGTAATTAAATAAAGGAAGGACGGACTAAAAACAGAGGAAAAGACAAGTAAGATAACATTATTCAATGAACTGTGAAGGATTACATGGGAAGTTTGAAGTTTCTCTGCACGGGTACATACAAGATATGTCTTGTACCAGAATACATCTTTACCTTGATATGTCAAGGTAAAGATGTATTCTGGTACATACAAGACATATCAAGGTACACAAAGATGTATGCTGGTACACACGTGGTTTAGAATGTACTTTGACCGTTGAGTGACGGAAGGTGGGACAAGTCTGGGGTAAAGAGGAAAGGGAATTCGAAAAGGATATTTTCCCCATATTTGCCTGGGATATGAAATAACGAGAAAAATTCAACTATGTTTTCCCATAGGTAATGAAATTTGAGTAGGATATAGTTATCAGAAGAACAAAAATCGTGGTAGTTTGAATCGTATATAGCTATATAGTGTTACTGACCTTACCAGTCTTCTTTCCGGATTTCAATAAGGTAGTATACAAGTGATAGGCATCATTCAGCATTATGATGAGTGACCACTGACCACACAAGTCAGCTGGAGCCTTTCTGCCTCTCTTCTTTGCTGGCATCCGCACAAGTGATCTTTTTACTTTCTATTACCCTTACGTATAGGGAACCTATACAAGGTAATGAGAAAGTATTGCAATCGGTCCAAATTTTTTATGCACTTTACCTTTTATTATTACTATTGTAATTTAATAAAGGAAGGACGGACTAAAAACAGAGGAAAAGAGAAGTAAGATAACATTGTTCAATGAACTGTGAAGGATTACATGTGGGAAGTTTGAAGTTTCTCTGCACGGGTACATACAAGACATATCAAGGTAAAGATGTATTCTGGTACATAGGTACCTACAAGACATATCAAGGTACACAAAGATGTATGCTGGAACACACGTGATTTAGAATGTACTTTGACCGTTGAGTGACGGAAGGTGGGACAAGTCTGGGGTAAAGAGGAAAGGGAATTCGAAAAGGATATTTTCCCCATATTTGCGTGGGATATGAAATACCTACATAACGAGAAAAATTCAACTATGTTTTCCCATAGGTAATGAAATTTGTGTAGGATATAGTTATCAGAAGAACAAAAATCGAGGTAGTTTGAATCGTATAGTTACTGATGACCTTACCAGTCTTCTTTCCGTATTTCAATAAGGTAGTATACAAGTGATAGGTATCATTTAGCATTATGGTGAGTGACCACTGACCACACAAGTCAACTGGAGCCTTTCTGCCTCTCTTTTTTGCTATAACATCCGCACAAGTGATCTTTTTACTTTTTATTACCCTTACGTATAGGGAACCTATACAAGGTATTGAGAAAGTATTGCAATCGGTCCAAATTTTTTATGCTGAGATTTGGTTCTGGCGAAAAAATGTGTTATCATTACCACTGGATGCTAGACGTCTTTTCTTACCCTTTAATCTTCCTATTCTATCAATTATCCTATTCTATCTTACCCTTTTATCCTGTCCTAAGGTGGCAAAAATTCCAGGAAACAAACCTGCGGAGTCTTAGGAAACACAAGCTGTCTTATCTGCGGGATCTTTCAACTAATTGCCCCGCATCAAACCTCGGACATGTGTCAATTTGTCCCTGAGGGCACGCGGGCGGAGGAATAATCCGAAATCAGATCACCCTTTTATCTAACCTCGACCCCAACCCTAACCACCACCACCACCATCACCACCTTCAGGTTCGACCAAACTGCCCTCTCCTTTGACCTTTAGGCCGACCATACACGGGCGAACCCCATTCGCAAACAAATGCTGGAAAAACCGTAACTAACACGAAAATCTTTGCAATAACTATGCTTCAATACAGGGTTGACAAAGGGATCCGATTTCTATTTTTGAAGGGTCAATTTTTTGCGGTGCCACTTGCCACTTCTTTTTGACTTTTACTTAAATCTCAACAGGACAAGCTTGTCAATTTTCATTTGTAGTGTAGTTTAAGGTACTTTTTCTGTTTTCGACTAATGACTGTAAAGATCTGTTGCTAACCTGATTTCTACTGTTTTTCCTTCCACTATTATCTGTGATCTAATGGAAGATGAGTTAGAACTGGATAAGCTTGTACATTTGAGACAGCAAGATCCCTTGTACATTTGAGATTAAAATGATTGGGAGATATTTTAGTCCTCGCGGACCCCTACAACCGGCGGGTAACCCTGTATATTCTAACCATAACTAAAGCCCCCGTTCCTACGGCTCCCTGTTCACGGCATCCGAAAATCAACCGGGTGTTTCTGGTGTTTCTCGAGAATAACTACTGTGACCTATGACCGTTGAGTGACGGAAGGTGGGATAGGTCTGGCGTAAATAGGAAAGGGAATTCGAAAAGGATTTTCCCATATTTTTGCGTGGGATTTGAAATAACGAGAAAAATCTAACCATGTACACATCTATGTTGTAAAGCTATACTTGATGGGTAATAAAATTTGTGTAGGATAAATTATCTATCAGAGGTACAAAAATCGTGGTAGTTTGAATCGTACAGTTACCGACCTTACCAGTCTTCTTTCCGGATTTCAATAAGGTAGTATACAAGTGATAGGCATCATTTAGCATTATGATGAGTGACCACTGACCACACATCCACACAAGTCAACTGGAGCCTCTCTTCTTTGCTGGCATCCGCACAAGTGATCTTTTTTATGCTGAGATTTGGTTCTGGCGAAAAAATGTGTTATCATTACCACTGGATGCTAGATGTCTTTTCTTACCCTTTAATCTTCCTATTCTATCAATTATCCTATTCTATCTTACCCTTTTATCTTGTCCTAAGGTGGCCAAAAATTCCAGGAAACAAACCTGCGAGGTCTTAGGAAACACAAACTGTCTTATCTGCGGGATCTTTCAACTAATTGCCCCGCATGAAACCTCGGACATGTGTCAATTATTTGTCCCTGAGGGCACGCGGGCGGAGGAATAATCCGAAATCAGATCACCCTTTTATCTAACCTCGACCCCAACCCTAACCACCACCCTGAGATTTGGTTCTGGCAAAAAAATGTGTTATCATTACCACTGGATGCTAGACGTCTTTTCTTACCCTTTAATCTTCCTATTCTGTAAATTATCCTATTCTATCTTACCCTTTTATCTTGTCCTAAGGTGGCCAAAAATTCCAGGAAACAAACCTGCGGAGTCTTAGGAAACACAAACCGTCTTATCTGTGGGATCTTTCAACTAATTGCCCCGCATCAAACCTCGGACATGTGTCAATTTGTCCCTGAGGGCGGAGGAATAATCCGAAATCAGATCACCCTTTTATCTAACCTCGACCCCAACCCTAACCACCATCACCACCTTCAGGTTCGACCAAACTGCCCTCTCCTTTGACCTTTAGGCCGACCATACACGGGCGAACCCCATTCACAAACACGATGGTTGAGCAAATGGATTGCTTGTGAATGGATTGGCTTTAGGCCCTGGCCACTCACGTCTAATTTTGGAGGCATTAGACCAGGCAATCACTATCAGGTAGACCTGAAAGGGACGCCTGAACAGGTCCGCCTGTCAGGTCTACCTGACAGTGAGTGGCCAGACTGGAAGGTCCAGGACTCAGCATTAATTGAAAATTTTCTGCCGCAATAAAAACTGTTCTGAGCTCTAACTTTATTTCTTTAAAAACCTGAAAACTTTCTTGAAAAACAGTCATGTTGCGTCATAAGCCTATCAATCCTGTCATGCAAAACTGACCGTAAGTGGCCGGTCTTACCTCTTCTCTGTCCACCTTTTCCACCATCTCCGGTTATCCCATCCATCCTTTCCCGTCTTAATCTTCCAGCTTTGATTGATACCAATATACCCTTCGACCAGATCGGGGTGATATGAGATAGAAAAGTAAAAAGACAAATACAAACACGAAGAGAGAGCGAGAAACAGAGAGAGAGAGA
Source organism: Diaphorina citri (assembly GCF_000475195.1). Taxonomy (NCBI): domain Eukaryota; kingdom Metazoa; phylum Arthropoda; class Insecta; order Hemiptera; family Psyllidae; genus Diaphorina; species Diaphorina citri. The sequence continues at coordinate 12,373 of NW_007380639.1, forward strand.
GAGAGCGAGAGAGAGAGAGAGAGAGAGAGAGAGAGAGAGAGAAAACAAATAACAGAAGACAGACAAGGAAAGACAAATTGATTGATTAAGAAATTTAGACAGAGGAAGAAGATAACCCCCACCTTTAACATTTCGACAAAACAAGGATAGAAGAAAAAAAAAGATAGAGATATAGAAAACGAGAAAGAGAGAAAGAGAGAGAGAGAGAGAGAGAGAGAGAGAGAGAGAGAGAGAGAGATTTTGATCCCTCCGATAAAAAATGCCTTAGTAAGCAGGGTGCATATTTCAAATATCAGTCCGAGAACGAACATTATCCCATCAGGATAAAATCCGCCCCGGGCGGGAATCGAACCCGCGGCCTAGCGCTTACAGCCTCGAGAACGAACATTATCCCATCAGGATAAAATCCGCCCCGGGCGGGAATCGAACCCGCGGCCTAGCGCTTACAAAAGCCAGCCGTTCCGAGAACGAACATCATCCCGTCAGGATAAAATCCGCCCCGGGCAGGAATCGAACCCGCGGCCTAGCGCTTACAAGGCAGGCGCGCCACCAACCAAGCTAACTAGGCTGGCGCGATTACAAAATCTCCCACTGAAGAAATCTCCCTCAAAATGAGCTCTAACAAAATTATACAGACTAAGCTAACTAGGCTGGCCCTGAAAGTTTCTTCCGAGTTCTAAAGCACAACTACTACTGCTGTTGTTGTTGTAACAGTTTCACCAAGGGTTAAGTTGTCCCACCATCATCTGCTACCGGCAGCTTTATAGACACTGAGCTTCTCTGCTATGGATTGCTGCCACAGGCCCCACAGGTCAATAGATCAGTTGCGTTTACTTGGGTGATGTTTTATTTAAAGTCATAGAGCAGGAAAAATGAGGACCAACGGAATTTTTATTTTTCTTCTACGACTTCTAGATACCGAGATAAATAGATTTAAAAAATACCGGTAAATCGTGAAGTTTGACGTCACGGCATACGCTCCCGTAGGCGATGACGTCATAATTCATGTCTTCGTTTGTATGTGCGCAAGCGTTTCTGCGCATTTTGACGTGAAATCTGACGTCACAACTCTTTGAACTTTTTCATTAGAACGGCAATTGAAAATTGAATTTTCGACCTTTTAAAGGTTACTTTTTCGGAGTTTTGACCTCAGATTTGGATTTTTCACAACTTTTTACGTAGGAATTGACCTTTTATTAATAATATTACCTTTTTCGGAGTTTTGACCTCAGATTTGGATTTTTCACAACTTTTTACGTAGGAATCGACATTTTATTAAAAATATTTCTCGACCTCAGATTTCGATTTTTCACTACTTTTTACGTAGGAATTGACCATTTATTAATAATTTTTACCGATTTGCAACTCCTCCATTAGTTGTAACTTTTGTTAGGTTTACAGGACCGTTAAATCTATTTAGCCAAAAATACATTACTACTACTTGTAAACTACTTCTGAAGACTGCTGGGGTTCAAGGGATTTTTGAGATATTCTCTGCCAGTATGGTGACCAGTAGCATTTACAATGCTCTTCTTGTTCCCTCAGTGAGTAAGCACCGGAGACAGATCAATTATGGGAGCTTATGTGTATGAACTGTACAAAACCACTGCATTAGATTACTACTACACCTGAAAGTTTCTTCCGAGTTCTAAACCACAACTACTACTGCTCTTGTTGTTGTAGCAGTTTCACCAAGAGTTAGGTTGTCGCACCATCATATATGCTACCGGCAGCTGTAGACACTGAGCTTCTGCTATGGATTGCTGCCACAGGCCCCACAGGCCAATTAGTTGTAACTTTTGTTAGGTTTACAGGACAGTTAAATCTATTTAGCCAAAAATACATTACTACTACTTGTAAACTACTTCTGAAGACTGCTGGAGTTCAAGGGATTTTTGAGATATTCTCTGCCAGTATGGTGACCAGTAGCATTTACAATGCTCTTCTTGTTGCCTCAGTGAGTAAGCACCGGAGACAGATCAATTATGGGAGCTTATGTGTATGAACTGTACAAAACCACTGCATTAGATTACTACTACATGATATGTGCTTTCCGTCTTATGTAATTGAACTCGGGAGCTTTGGTTATCCATATAGGATTTTCTCGAATAGCGATTTCTACAGTGTATTTTGTATGGTGTTTGGTTATCCTAGCATTTTCTGTCAATCTGAGTAGTTCCCATGATTTAACTAGTGGTTCTGTGAACTGTACACTCAAACTCTTTTGCCAAGCTGAAACGAATGTACGTATGAATAAGTACAAAGAAAAGAAAATTGGACCTGGTACATCTTATTTCAAGGATCGACGTGCCTTGATTCAAAAAACTCAAAGTTCATCAAAATCGGACCAGGCAATCGCGAGTTAGAGAGGAACAAACAAACACATAAACAAACATCTAAACCAAATGCAAAACAGCCGAGTTAACACGTAGACCTTCACTTCGTTCGGTCAATTACTTACGATTTGGGGAATAGTGCATATGGATGTTCTAGTGCTGGTCCTGATCTCAGCAAAAGAATTTGCCAGCCTAGTTAGCTTAGTTGGTAGTGCGTCTGCCTTGTAAGCGCTAGGCCGCGGGTTCGATTCCCGCCCGGGGCGGATAATTTCTGCAGTGTATTTTGTATAGTGTTTGGTTATCCTAGCATTTTCTGTCAATCTGAGTAGTTCCCATGATTTAACTAGTGGTTCTGTGAACTGTAGACCTCACTCAAACTCTTTTGCTTAAGCTGAGACGAATGTACGTATGAATAAGTACAAAGAAAAGAAAATTGGACCTGGTACATCATATTTCCAGGATCGACGTGCCTTGATTCAAGGAACTCAATACTCAAAGTTCATCAAAACCAGGCAATCGCGAGTCATAGAGGAACAAACAAACACCTAAACCAAATGCAATTAATGCAAAACAGTCGAGTTAACACGTAGACCTTCACTTCGTTCGGTCAATTATTGGGGATTTGGGGAATAGTGCATTATTTGGATGTTCTAGTGCTGGTCCTGATCTCAGCAAAAGAATTTTGAACTTTTGAACACGAGTTTGAAAAGATAGGTAGGTAGGTTCGAATTTCGCTCGCGAGGTTCGAATACCTCTATTTCGAATTTATATAGGTACCTACTTAATTTTATATCTTGTAATGTGATTAAAGTTTATTGATAATTAGGTTAAGGTATAAAGGTAAATGAAGGTAAGATTAATACACGAGGCCCTTGAGTTCAGGTTGATAGGAAAGTTCATCTTTCTAAAAGTTTACCAACTTTTTTTTTCTTCCAAGATGAGTGTTTCACCACCGTTTTTATTTCGTAGCAATGAAAGAACTGCTACATTAGACTCGTGTGTTCTGTGTCATTGCATGATCCTCATCAAATGAGCGAGAAGAGAGACAATACTTCCCATTTAGGTGCTAGGTCAACACGAGAACACCAGAACAACCCGTTGAAATTTTTGCAATCGAAAAACGAGTACAAATTTTTGTCGATGGTGGGAATCGAACCCGGGACCTTCTGCATGACAATCAAGCGCGTTACCACGGGACTATCCGTGCCCTCAAAGTCCAAAGTCCGTCTTGTATGTGTTTTTGTACGTCCAATCCATTCACCATTTTCTCTATCGACTTGAGCTCGTTCACGCTAGAGGCCGCGGATGTCGCGTTAGGAGACAGGCTCGGTTTTCTACTAATACTAACGGGGGAGGGTGACTTCCTAGGACTTCGCTTGGGACTATGTACATTATTGTTCGAGCTCGGACTGTGCGGACTTGGCGTTCGCGTACGACTCGGTGGGCTCTTACTATTCAACTCTCGTATGCTGGCGGCTTTATTGCTATTATTGTTGTTGTGGGGCGTCACTTGTTCGAACGCGGAGAGGGAGGAGGTGAGGAGGTGATTGGAGAGGTTATACGGGGAATACCTATGGAGAGAGAGGTTGGAGGTGTGGGGATGCTTGAGGGATTGCTGGTGTTGTTGATATGCGAAGAAGGCCGCGGATTGCTGATTGGAGATGGCAGCGCTGGCGGCCAAGAGTGAGGAGGTGATTGGAGAGGTTATATGGGGAATACCTATGGAGAGAGAGGTTGGAGGCGTGGGGATGCTTGAGGGATTGCTGGTGTTGTTGATATGCGAAGAAGGCCGCGGATTGCTGATTGGAGATGGCAGCGCTGGCGGCCAAGGCTTGCAGTTGTGCGTTGAAGAGGAGACTAGACGGGTGGGTGGAGAAGAGACCGCTCAGACTAGCTGCACTCGGGTTGAGTAGCGGGTGAGTAGCTGTACCGCCGGGTGGGTACAGTGAGTGTGGGTACAGGTAGGGGAGGAGATGAGGGGAGGGGTGGATAGGTGGTCCCACGGAAATGTTGGGGGAGGGATAATCACTGGCATCTCGCCCTGGTATACTGGAGTGACCTGAGAACAAAAACAAGGAAACACATCGAGTTAGATTACATAAGACAAGTAACGGGAATGAAACATGGATTGCTAAAAGGAAACTAGCCTACGGGAAGTAAGAGCAGCTCTAGGGGAGAATGGAAATTTCCTTTACCTTAGGAGTAAAGAACAATAACAGGGTTGAGGTTGAAGATCTAGCAGAGTACTTATAGAATTTGAATGAACTGTCGTTCTTGTGAAAATTAAGAATGAGGGCACTGGACAAAGTGTCAGGCCTCTCAGCACCTACGGGAAGTAAGAGCAGCTCTAGGGGAGAATGAAAATTTCCTTTACCTTAGGAGTAAAGAACAATAATAGGGTTGAGGTTGAAGTTATAGCAGAGTACTTATAGAATTTGAATGAACTGTCGTTCTTGTGAAAATTAAGAATGAGGGCACTGGACAAAGTGTCAGGCCTCTCAGCTCAAAACCAACTTCTTTCACAGGATATAAGAAGAACTTGTAAGAAAACGCCCCAACTATTCCCAGAACTCAACAGTCGCCATGTTTTTCACAAGGTTTGGCACCGTACACACACTACAAGTCATACCAATTCAGCGAATCTAAAATGGAAACCAACTGCTATGGTTTTTTAATTACTCGTAGAGAAATACCTACGTGACAGACATAATTGAACAATTTTTTTCTGAAACCAAGATGTCTTAATTTGATGCAGGCTGACTTGGAAATTACAAATTCACTATGCTTGAATAGAGATGCCTGTCAACTGTCAACCTAGATGCGTTTGTGAGAATGAATCGTGGAAGTGAAGAAATGTGAACGTAGGTATTCCTATTTCCAACCTCATAATACGAGTATTTATTGCCAAAAGAAAAAGGAGTGACAGATGAAACACGTTTTACGAAACACCAAAACGCGTTTCAGGAAAAGCTTTTCTCCAGTGTTCCACTGTGCCCTGTGCCTAAGAGTGTAACTTCCCTAATTTATCTGAAGGAAACGCCTCTGTTAAGGTGTTTCCACACATAGTCGACGCCCGTCGATTGATGTCAAAGGCTCAAAGGCCCCTATTGAGGCCTATTGGGACATTTAGGCTTCAGGGATGGTACAGAAGAGGCTGCCATCTACTGATGGATGAAGTTGGGGGTTCGAATCCAGGGTCGGACACAAGTCGTGCGTTATAATTTACATTCCGTGCCTGCTCTCCTTCTCCTCCTCCTCCTTCTTCTTCTTCTTCTTCTTCTTCTTCTTCTTCTTCTTCTTTCTCCTCTTCTCCTTCCAGGGTTTGCTCCCCTTCCCGAATTTTGCTCCTAGATCTGAGTTTGTGTTTGTGCTGTTGACAGTGACATTCAAATTAAGTCTCTCTCTCTTTCTCTCTTTCTTTCTCTCTTTCTCTCTCCTTGTTCTCCGATTCTTGCTTTCCAAGAACCCATTATTTTTTGTGTTATAAAGTATATGCTCTTCACAATTTTTGTGGGTATTCCAACTTCTTTCCAGAGGTTTAATAGAGGGCAATTTGACAACGGCAGTCTTATGTGGGTTTATAGCTTCCCCCTTTTGAAAATCTCACCCCACGCCACTATTTCGTCCCCTATAGAAAAAACTCTGGAAAACCCGCACAACCACCTCTATTTATGCTTCATTATGCTCTGGAAATTATAGAGCATGGTCCAGCGGTTTGACAAACAGAAGGACCCGAGTTCGATTCCGCTAAAAAGTTTTTTTTTTACGTTTTCATGAATTTTGATTAAAAAATTGTTTTCCAGTCGGTCAGAATCTCTCTCTCTCTCTCTCTCTCTCTCTCTCTCTCTCTCTCTCTCTCTCTTTTTCTCTCTC
>NW_007380639.1:18602-21338 GCF_000475195.1 Diaphorina citri
TCTCTCTCTCTCTCTCTCTCTCTCTCTCTCTTTCTCTCTCTCTCTTTCTCTCTCTCTCTTTCTCTCTCCTCTCTCTCTCTCCCTCCTTGTTCTCCGATTCTTGCTTTCCAAGAACCCATTATTTTTTGTGATATAAAGTATATGCTCTTCACAATTTTTGTGGGTATTCCAACTTCTTTCCAGAGGTTTAATAGAGGGCAATTTGACAACGGCAGTCTTATCGTACCGAAATCGAAGAGAGAAGGAAGACAGGAGCCACCGAACGGGCATTGGAATTTTATAGTTCGGCCCAGGCGGGAATCGAACACACGACCTAGCAGCACTTTTAAGACGGACATAACTATAACCTATCTAATATTGAAGAAATAAATGAAAACAAAAACGTTTTATTTTTTCAATTTCAATAAAATCAATTATCTTCTTTATTTTTTTCGTAAATAATTAATTGTAATATTGTTTTGTTTTTGCTTTGTTGATTTTCTTCGACATATCTAATATTGAAGAAATAAATGAAAACAAAAACGTTTTATTTTTTTAATTTCAATAAAATCAATTATCTTCTTTATTTTTTTCGTAAATAATTAATTGTAATATTGTTTTGTTTTTGCTTTGTTGATTTTCTTCTGTCGACCTGGTTTTTTATAATATGATACACTTTATAAATAATTCTCCTTTTATAAATTTTTATGCTTACAGATTTTTGTACATTTACAGTCTATGAAACAGATAAAATTTACAGTGTGATTCCAACTAAAGGAGGAGGATGTAAAGAAAAGAGAAGAAATGGCAAGACATGAAAATGATCCCGGGAAAATAGGTTAGGTTTGTGGTGAAAAATATTTTTTGGTTCTTTAAACTTCTTTTTAGAAGACAACTTGGTAGTAATGTTGAAAAAGACTGATTTTTTAATTAAGTTTTCAATATTTTCCACATTTTCATATTTTCGCTACAGGATTCAGCTTTGAATAAAATAATAAATCTATTTCATCTCTTTTACAATAGAGAGGGAACTGAAACTGCTCTTAAGGTCTTACCTTATCGAAAGCGAAGAGAGAATCAAGACAGGATAGGCGAAAGCTAACCTTATCTGTTTAGGATAAAATTCTTTCGGGATTCGAACCCGCTGTCTAGGGATTACAAAGCAGACGCGCAACCAACCAAACTAACTGGGCCTGGCAGTCTGTGTGTGTCTTATGTGAGTTTATGAGGGTTTCTGTATTGATTTTACATTTGTAACGTGGAATTAGGCTTTGCCAGTAGCATTTTTGTTCCGACCCAAACCTATGTAATTTTCCAATTTCACAATAAAAAGAAAAAAGTTTATTCTTTCCTCTCTCTCTCTCTCTCTCTCTCTCTTGTGTGTGTCTTTTCTGTCTCTTTCTACGTAAATCTACCCGGAGTAAATTGCTCAATGGACCGGTTAACTGACCTGCACCCCCCGTCTCTCTCTCTCTCTACCCTCCCTTATATCTCTGTCCCACCTCCCTCTACCCTCTCTCTCTCACCCCCCCTTCCGTCCTCAAATAAATATATCTCTGTTTTCTTCTTCCAAGTTACTCTTTTTCGATTGATAACTTTTGCAAACGACGTTCCTTCGCCCCCTAATTTAGCTCTCTCTCTCTCTCTCTCCTATTTCATCCCCTATTATCCTATGAGGGTGTCGACTGTTCGGTTCCTCTTGGGCTCTCTTTTTATATTTCCCAAAAAGGCTCAAAGGCCCCTATTGAGGCCTATTGGGACATTTAGGCTTCAGGGATGGTACAGAAGAGGCTGGCATCTACTGATGGATTTCGAATCCAGGGTCGGACACAAGTCGTGCGTTATAATTTACGTTCCGTGCCTGCTCTCCTCCTCCTTCTTCTTCTCGTCCTCTTCTCCTTCCAGGGTTTGCTCCCCTTCCCGAATTTTGCTCCTAGATCTGAGTTTGTGTTTGTGCTGTTGACAGTGACATTCAAATACACGGGCGAACCCCATTCGCAAACACGATGGTTGAGCAAATGGATTGCTTGTGAATATATGGGCTTTAGGCTGGCCACTCACGTCTAATTTTGGAGGCATTAGACCAGGCAATCACTACTAGGTAGACCTGAAAGGGACGCCTGAACAGGTCCGCCTGTCAGGTCTACCTGATAGTGAGTGGCCAGACTGGAAGGTCCAAGACTCAGCATTAATTGAACATTTTCTGCCGCAATAAAATGGAAACTGACGTCCTGTATGTGTTAAACATCTCTGCCAAATTTCATTAAAATCTGATGAACCATTCGAGAGATATCGAGTTACAAACAGACGGACTAAATGCAAAAGTAAACGATTTAAAATTGAAAGAAACAAAAGTTATCTAGAAATTAGTTAGGAGTTTAGGAGGTGTAATTAAATTACAATAAATTTTATTGATAACTATATTTTGTTTAGTTTGAGATAATGGTCAAGTACGATATCATACTTAGTTCTCGACATGGTCTTCACTTGACTGGAGTGGATTATGGACTGTCCCCTATCTGATAGACGTTAAAAAACAAGACTAGAGATAAAAGGCAATAAAAACTGTTCTGCGCTCTAACTTTATTTTTTTAAAAAACCTGAAAACTTTCTTTGAAAAACAGTCATGTTGAGTCTTACGCCTATCAATCCTGTCATGCAAAACTGACCGTAAGTGGCCGGTCTTACCTCTTCTCTGTCCACATTTTCCACCATCTCCGTTCATCCCATCCATCCTTTCCCGTCTTAATCTTCCAC
>NW_007380640.1:0-6727 GCF_000475195.1 Diaphorina citri
GTTAATCATTCTTGAACTTTACAACTTTATTTGGAGGTCGGGTCTATTTCCTTCCTCTTGGAAAGACGCCCATATCATTCCTCTTTTAAAACCTGGCAAAAACAGTACAGACCCATCTAGTTACAGGCCTATATCTTTGTTGAACTGTTTAAGTAAAGTAATGGAAAAGATGGTTAATAAGAGACTCTTTTGGTTGTTGGAAAGAAGAAACTTATTAAATCCTTTTCAAAGTGGTGGACGTAAAAGAAGATCAACCCTTGACAACCTAGCTTATCTCGAAAACGAAATTGCCCTGGGCTTTGCCCAGAACGAAAGTACGTTGGCCCTCCTTTTGGATATCCAAAAGGCGTACGATTTAACGTGGCGTCATAAGATCATTAGTAGTCTTCTGGCACTAGGGGTAAACGGGTTAGTGATACGTTACCTAATCAACTTTCTTATGGGCAGGAGAATAGCCGTGAAATGTAACAACCTTATTTCCAATTTTAAGGGCCTGGAGAACGGTTTAGTTCAAGGGTCCTCTTTATCCACGCTCCTATTCGCCGTATTCATGAATGACATTTTTCATGTTATTAATCTCCCCACAAGAGGTCTCCTTTTTGTAGACGACCTTCTCCTCACTATTCGAGGGAAGATATTAGAGCAGCTTGGGTCGCGTATTCAGTCAACCCTAAATGAGATAGTTAAATGGGCTAACATGAACGGTGTTACTTTTTCAATTGACAAATCTTCGTGTATACTTTTTTCTAGATCCAGAAATCCAACTCTGCCCTTGATTATGTTAAATGGAAATCAGTTGAAATTTGACAACACAGCAAAGTTCTTAGGTCTCATTTGGGACAGAAAAATGTCTTGGAAACAACATGTTAAATACACAAAGATCAAAGCTCTCACTGCTCTAAATGCCCTCAAAATAGTGAGTAATAAAAAATGGGGTCTATCGAGAACTTCATTATCTAAATTTTTCTCTTCTTTCGTTCTTCCAGTGTTGGATTATGGGTCCCCGATTTATGGTTCTGCCAAGGATCATGTTATCGCCAAACTTAATACTGAGCATCATATTGGTATCAGAATTGTCACAGGCGCCTTAAGAACAAGTCCGGTCCCAAGCCTTTATGTTGAATCGGGCATTCCTCCTTTGGTGATCAGAAGGCAAAAACTGTTATTGAATTACGTAACCAAGATCTCTGCTTGTCCTTCCAATCCTGTCTATAATATCCTCTTCCCTACATCTTTGCGGCGCCGATTAGGAATCTATGAGTTCACTAGGACCCCGAAGCCCTTGTTCGTAAGATTCAGGGCTATTGAAGCTTATGTGCAGGAATTGGATAGGTGTGACATGATGGAATATAAGGATTTAACTCCCCCTTGGTCTGATGATAGTGAGGACTTGCCTGAAATTAACACCGACCTAGCAAAGATGAAGAAAATAGATACCCCAGATCATGTGTACAAAAGTAACTTTACGGCCCTTATCAATACCAATTACCCGGACTACACATTGTGCTTTACAGATGGGTCAAAAACAGAAAACAGAACCAGCTGCGCTTTCAGCATAGATGGCAGAATTCAATCTTGTTCCCTGAACCAATTCAACTCTATTTTCTCGGCTGAAATCATTGCCCTACTTTTGTCTCTTAAGAACTTGTTGGGCACTACTCACTCAAAAATTGCCATCATTAGCGACTCTTTAAGCGCTTTGAAATCTTTATCTAACTGCAAGAATACAAACCCTTTAGTGTCTGAAGTGATAGATCTGTGGAGAAATCTTACTTCCAACAACATAAAATTAACTTTCATATGGTGCCCTTCCCATTGTGGGATTGAAGGTAATGAGGAAGTCGATAGAGCGGCAAACAGAGATGGCCATACTCAAGCAATAAACATCTGTTCCCCCGATGATTTAAAGACCATGGTAAAAAAATTGGCCTACAACAATTGGCAGGTCTTATGGAACCAGACAGACCCCCTGAACAAACTAAAACAAATCAAACCTATAATTTCGACCTGGAAAACATCCCAACAGTCCAGGAGATATGATGAGGTAGTCCTTAGCAGGCTAAGAATAGGCCACACTAGAGTCACTCACAGTTACCTGTTTGAGAGAACCACGCCCCCTCTATGTTCCTGTGGTGAAAACCTACTAACTGTCAAACACCTATTAGACTGCGTCCATCATGCACCCGTACGTTCTACCCTGAGCAGCAAGCCCTCCCTGCTTGATGAGCCTGAGGGAGTGAAGGCCGTGCTAGAATTACCTAAAGCTCATCGGCCTTTACCACAGAAATATTATAACGCCCTAAGAGGGGCCCCACCGAGGACAGAGATTGTTAAAGTGGGAATATTAAAGACACTAAAATTTTCCAAAGTCTCTATTTCTTGAAAAAAAAGACAAATGCAAATGTTAAGAAATAATGATTCAGACAAACACCCCAAATGTTAATCTTTAAAATCTAGCCGGCCATCGAATTTGCTTACCGCCTTTAAAGGGGATTTTTTGCAATTCCGTAATTTTTAAAATTGTATGGAAAAGTTTTTCAATATTTAACTGGGTGGTTGAGAGGACTATAATGACATCCTCTCTTCCGATTAAATTCATAGATAGTCCGGTTAATTTTAATCTTACGTTAATATTAAAGAACAAATGTATTGATTGGTGCGTACGCCTGACTTCAAGAAGACGCGTTGGGGAAATGAGAGCGTTAGGGAATTTATTTTTCAGAAAGTCTGTATAAGATTACCCAATTATTTAGAAGCGAACCATTAAAAAACATAAATAAATAAAATTCATATGAAATAAAATTAAAATGACAGCCAAATTTCTGATTTTTTTTCAGGGTACAACAGTTGGTCAATTTTTCTTTTGCGGAAATTTTTCTCATTAATAAACAAATTCACCAACGACCTTTAAAAGCAACGAGGAGGGGTCATAACCTTAACGTAGATGAGGTGCCTTCTTTTTCGTTTGGGATGATGAGGACAAGGACAAAAAGCCGTTTGGAAGCCGGCAACTTCTTAAGTTTTTGTGCGCAAGGGTGCGACAGACGGGAATGTGCAAATGTCGCGTCCTCGGCGAGTTCGCCGGGCCCGGCGAGAGCTCCTTTTCGGTTCGCGTTCTTTTTCGCGTAAACTCCTTACCCTTTTGTCTTCCTTGAATCGGGTTTCAGCCAGCCTACTCTATAAGCCGCATATGAATTCCCTTTCTATAACACCGGTCCCCCTTGTCCTGCACAACCTTCCCCTGTGGTTTTTTTATTAGGCCCTTTTGGTTTTTCCCCCCCGTGGGCCACTTAACTAAAAAAAGGGCAATGGGCCCGGTTAGGATCGTGGTTGTGTTATATCCGATCAAGTTTATAGGTTTAGCCAGCTAAGACCCTGCACTTAGGCTTAGTATTAGCGTTAGGCGCTTGTATTTAGTGGTTAAGGCGCTTGTTTAGCTGGTTTAGGCGCTGGGTATTAGCAGCTTTAGGCGTTTTGTATTACGCTTATAGGCGTTTGTATTAGCGGCTTTTAAGGTTGCGCTTCTGTATTAGCGCTTTAGGCGCCTGCTATTGGCGCTTTAGGCGGCTTGATATTACGCTTTAGGCCACCTTGTATTACGCCTGGCGCCGCGCGCTCTTAGCGCTTTAGGCGCTTGTATTAGCTTCTTTGTGATCGTACGTACTTGTAATAGTGTTTACAACTTGTTAGTAAACTAGGACCCTATCAGTTTATCTCGGCCAGAATGAACTGAATATTACGCGCGTTCCCTGCTCAACAAAGTCTATATTTAGACAGGTATTATCTTCAACCAAGCGCATATCTTGATTGAATAATTAGTCAAATCACTGGCGCTAGTCATGTGAATGTTAGGACGAGGTTGTATTCATTTGCCACAATAGCACTATAGGCATTGTTTTTACTAAGATAGTCCTAGCGTGCATTACTGTTTTAACGGGTTTTTTATGGCGCTTTGTTTATTTATGCTGTACTGGCGCTTTTATATTAGGCTCTTTAAAGGCGCTTGTGTTATCTCTTTAGGGCCCCTTGTAGCGGTAAGGCGCTTGCAAAGTCTCGTAGGCCCATGTAGGCTTAGGCGATGTTGTATTCGAACTCGGGCGCTGTCATGAAATAGGGCTTAGCGGCTATATTTATCGTACGTCGCTAGGGGGTTTGCATATTAGACTTCCGCGCATTCAGGTATTGAGCGCTTACCAGTGCGAATGTCTCGCGGCTCTTAGGCGCACCTCTGCGTTTAATTTGGTTTTAGACGGGCACAATTTTAGGCGCATCTCCTTGTATGTAGCCTGTAAAACTCTTAGGCCACCAGTTGCGCCATAACGGGATACAACCCTATAGAGTACTTCAGCGCACGCTTGTAGTAGCTTTGAAAAGCGATGATGTGGTTATCGGCTTAAGGCACCCGGTTTACTTTAGTTCTCACGGTAATACTGTAAGCGTAGACCTAATTACTCTTATGCTCTCTTTTTGTTGTACAATAAGCAAATTCTTGCCATATTCTGTTGTACAAGTGCGAGTATCGTCTAACACTAGTAATCCACCTTCACGCCCTCAGACGATCCTCATGTCTGACTAAAAGAATTTCTCACTCTACTTGTTATAAGACTAGATAATTGATCTGCCAATTTCTTCAGATTATAAATGATCAGACTACTTCAGCTAAAACTTAGACGGCGCGAACTACTTAAAAATAGACGTAACCACGTCGAGACTTTAACCCATACTGTTTAGCGTATGCCATCTGCGGCCTTGTACTGTTTGACTGACATGCGTACCCACTGTATGGTCTTTAAGTCTCTGTTTCTATGGCTGGTTTGGCAGCACAAAAGTTCTGACTTTGATGAGATACTTTAATGAAATTGTGTAATGCATACATATCCCATCTCCGCGATAAGTGGAACATTACATAGATAAACGTTTCTAAAGACCGCGTCATCCTGCCTGTAGCAGCAGTTAAAAGTCTTTTTTGCGTTTTTCACATTTATAGGTAAACCTAGGGGCTACTAGATCTCTTCCTGTACTGTTAAACCAATTCAGGTACCCGCATATTGACTCTCTAACATACATGCCTATGACAATGCTCTTCCCGTTAGGATGGTATACATACTTACGATCAAAACTCCAGCATAATGGTGCAGAATTCTACCGCTTTTTCCTACATATGTTTATAGGGTTCTGTGCAGTCAAAAGGTATCTCGCTCTACTTAAATGAATACGCACTAGCCTGCGCCATACCAGTTCTTGCGCTGAAAATGGTTTACAATAGTTTTAGGCTGTTCAGCTACTCGAGCTCTACATAGTTGATTGTAGTTACAGCAGGTTTGAAGCCTGAATCTTTTAAAAAGTTTTTTTCTCTATTTCGTTTTTATTTTTTTTGTTAAAAAAGTATGGAAATGTCTACTAAGAGAATCGTCGATCGCTCAAATTCTATCCTTTAAACAACCACGCTTTTAAACCAGGCGTATCGAGCTAAATCCTGCAATATTTTTAAAAGTTTTTTTTCTCTAAAGTTAAAAACCTGTGCCCAAAAAACTACTCGGCGAGTAATGTACCCTCCATAAAATTACTATCGACTGTTGAAACCTACCGGTTTTTAGCCGGCGGTATCCCGCCCGAGTCCGAGCTCTCTAATCTTCCTCTTTCACACAGTAAGCATACAAAACACAAAAAACACACAAACCGCTTCTATGCATACAGGCCGTCTTCAGACTCTATCTTCCTAAAGCACACTGACCAGTCGTGCGTCCTTACAAAAAGAAGATTATGCCACTCGCATGACTTCAACCATTCTCATTCTACTATCACATCTTATTAACAAAAATACATATATAATAATAAACAAACAAAACAATTGTCTACAAACTCGTCTCCTTGAACATTCGACGACCTACCAGAAATACGCAGGGCTCTTAGCTTCCCTCCTCTTACTTCTTAGTCCTAATACTCCTTTCGGTCGGGCAAGGCTACCTTGCTTCGTGCACTTAGACGCTAGCTCCTGATTTTAGAGGCGCGCCTTAGCTTGGGCGCCACGGATGCGAATGTTCGTCCCTGCGCGTGATGGTTGATTCGCATTGCATCCGACCGCTCTCCTCTCTAGTCCATTTATTCCAGTATACAGGATAAAATAGCCTTACCTAAGAGACATACCCCCCACCCTCGCTCACCGCGCACCCAGTGGTTTCGCTCAGGTCTATGAGCTGTCCAGTAGCAACGTACAGACACACTCACTACGCGGTCACCTTATAAGCCTCCTTCACGGCACTGCTCCCAACTCTACCGTCACTTCCCGCGCGATCCTCGCTTCCTCTCTTGTAACGTCTCAGCACAACTCTTCCCATCTACCTATCGCGAACATACACTAGGACGCACCTACTTCGAAGTCAACTCAGCTTGGTCCGAAATTAAAGTCATGTGTTTTCTCGGGTAAGACCTCTCACACCATTCCCTAATCACTCTCTCTCAGACATCGCTTTCGGGAAAATGCGGGGGCGCTCCGACTTAGTTCCTCAGAAACTGTCCCTTCTCCAGAAAAAATACAATAGATCAAACATTCAATTAAAAGAATTAGGACTAATTAATAGACACCTTTGTGGCGTTAATGACCGTTAATTTTATGTTCATAATAATACATACTAATAATAATAATAATTATCAAATAATAATAATAAAATAATAATATAAAAGTTGGTATCCTTTTACTGTTGTATTAGTATAAAAAAAAAAAAAA
>NW_007380640.1:7494-9261 GCF_000475195.1 Diaphorina citri
GTATGGGCCCCATTGGTAGCTGTTTTGTTCTCCGCTTTAGTTTTCAACTTTTATTCTATGAGCCTCTTTTTTTTGTCGCTTTTTTTTTTTTTTTATTTTACTTTTCTTTCTTTCTTTGCCCTTGTTGGAACATTACTGATCTGACCTATCATTTATCATGACAAGCCCCATAGTAGTGTATGACATGCTGATAGTCCTAATTATCCAATGAATATCAAGGAATTATTTTTCTCATACGGAGAGCTTCAAGAATTCTTACTAAAAGATTTTAATCCTTTTGTGCCTTTGCCTTCAAGAGACGCATTTGAAACCTCCTCTCAAATTTAATCTTAGAAATTATAACTATTTATAGACAGGACTACACTGAGGGTGACATAGCATGTGGAGGTGTTAGTATTTGCGTAAATAATAAATGCCTACTCTAAGGTCCTCAATATTACCTCCCCGTTACAATGCATAGCTGTCCAGTTAAATTTCCTTCAATCCACTTTCTAGTCAGCATTTGTAACATTTACACACCCCCCCAATTCTCGTATTCCTGAGTCTGATCTTCTGCACATTAAAAAATCAAACTACCCTGTGCCATTTTTTTATTTTAGGAGAGCTTTAACGCTCATAGCGCGCTTTGAGGTAATATTAATACTAAGGCCCGATAGGAACGGGAGAGAAATTTTGAATTTTATAACGAACAATACGGACGTTTTCCCTTCTTAATACGGGTAATCCTACACACTATAACCTATCTCACAACACTCTCACTGCCATTGATTTATCTTTTTCATCCTCTAGTTTTATTTCCAGACACAACATGGCAAGTCACAGACGACCTACACTTTTCAGACCACTTTCCGATTATTATTTCGTTAAATCTACCTACTCCATCACCTAATACTATCGAGCTAAACAAAGAAAATTTCAGAATTTGGAACTATGATAAGGCTAAGTGGGACGAGTTTCAATCAAGGGTTAATTTCGAATCGATAGATTTTTCTTCAATTTCATTTTAACTATTGATGACCTCGATGACATAATTAAAAGACTAAGTCTTTCTATTTTGGAGGCAGCGAAAACATCCATCCCGGTTAAAAAAATACCTTCTAATAGATTACCTGTTCCCTGGTGGGATGAGGAGATTAAGAGAGTAATTCAGGAGAGGAGGAAATGTTTGAGACGTGCGAGAAGAGACCCTACGGTTGAAAACCATATAGCCTTTAAAAAGGCTCGAGCTACCGCGAGAAAACTTATAAAAGAAAAGAGAACAAATGGGTGGAGAAGTTTTGTTTCGTCAATAGACTCAGCATTGAGTTCTAAAGAAATGTTTCATAAGATTAATAAGTTGAGGGGAAAGTATACACCACGTCATATAAATGCCTTACAAATTGACAATGCTAATCCCTCTAACTTATCCTTTGATCCTTCCTCAATAGCTAACATACTAGTCAACCATTTCGCCACTGTTTCCTCCAATAATAATTATCCTCCTTCTTTTTTAGATCACAAGATCCAGGCTGAAAATAAACCATTCATTTACGATCTCAACTCACCTGATGGCTATAATAAACCTTTTACTTTCAAGGAAATGATGGACGTTTTGGGCTCGTGCCAATCAAAAGCTGCTGGACCTGACGGCGTTACTTTCGTAATGTTAAAAAAGCTTCCTCAAGAGTCTCTGTTAATCATTCTTGAACTTTACAACTTTATTTGGAGGTCGGGTCTATTTCCTTCCTCTTGGAAAGACGCCCATATCATTCCTCTTTTAAAACCTGG
>NW_007380640.1:10178-21373 GCF_000475195.1 Diaphorina citri
AAAAGAACAATAAAAAAATTTGGGGAAAAAAAAAAAATTTTTTAAAAAAAAAAAAAAAAAAAAAAAAAAAAAAAAAAGGAGCGGGGGAAAATCTTGTGAATAGAAAAAATAATTTGACTTTTGAAAGGCGTATGTCACAGATTCCTTTTCTTATGCAACGCTGTAGGACACAGTTAACAAAGTCAGCATGTTTACCACTACAATACTCGTATAATTGGTACACGCGTACATAAAAACATACATCTCGATATTTATGTAAATATAGGAATACTGAGCATACTTTTATATTGTTCTTTATAGGCACTCAATCAAATCATCTACATTGGGCGGCATAACAAGGCTTTTATATTCTGAAAAAAAGGCACTCTAAATTAAAATTACATCAAAATGAATAGAATTATTGAACTATTATAAAAGCTGTATAAAATTTATATCACACGGTATAATAATAAATTAGCAAAAACTTGTATAAGCAAAAACATTTTAAGCTTTAGTTTGATTCCCTGGTTTTGTAAAAGACCTATCAAAAACAAGAAAAGAGTACCAATCTCTCAATAAAACAAAGATTTCTATGAATTTCTACTTTGTTTCAATTGGTCTTTTAACAAGGGGATTTACTTTAGCTTTGTAAAATTTGCAGGAAGCAGCAACCAAAATAAAAAAGGCATTGAACAAAGGCCAAACAAATAGCACCAAACCAAACTTACAAACACATTTAAATTTTATTCGTCACGTAGTTATTCTATTTTTAAATTAAATCAAAGAATAAATGACAAAAAATATGGGAGCTAATTCAATATCTATTAACAGCAATTTTCATCAGAAGACATCAGTTTCTGATTATATATTTTCATTTAGATGATGTAAAAAATTGCAATACATAAATTACTCCCACATTTAGCTCCATCAATCCCTTATGTCAAATTTGAAATTCAGAAACACATTCAATTTCATGGGAAAACTTTCCCTACGAATGAAATCTAGGTATCTACAGGTTGTAGAAACTCTATACTTAGGTAGATAGGTAGACCTATAACTTCGACAGAAAACTAGCAAGTTATCTAGGTAGGCAGTAAAGAACAAAGATTTTTTTCTAAAACAACAAAAAAGAAAGTAATAATGTTTTTGTAGGCAACAAACAAAGCAAGATATAAATCAACAAACAAAACTACATTGGAGAAACATAGAAGAATAAAAGTAATAACATAAATTTATACCTAATATCTACAGATATTATAAGCGATAGTTATGACAGTTTTAATATCATGTAGACCTAACTTATCTATAGGTATAAAATAAGAACAAGAAAAACATAATGAGAAAATTAAATTTAAATAAACTCTCGTGTTTAAAATTAGAAGCTTTATTCGGGTCAAAAGAATTGTGCTGAGTCCAAAATAGAAACAAGGAAACTAGGTAAGCCCACTATTAGGCCTAGTCAATGTGGAAGCCCTTGTGCTCCATGCACACACAGACATAACACAAGAATCAAGGCTCTGTATACAAGGGAAAAAATATGAAAATTTTGAGGAAACCGTAAACAGAAAAGAGCTAAATCATAAAAGCCAATAGAACGGAATAAAAGAGGAAATGAGAAAATAAATGAAGAAACGTTGAAAGGAAACACAATTATATTTCAATTCAAAGAAAGAAGCCAACAGAACTCTGTTGATAATGATAATGTTAGATATGATGGAAGATTTATTACTAATGCTGACAATCTTGCTTTAAAATAATAAAAAAATCATGGATTTTACCAAGAGATTCCTGGAGACTGTGAAAGGGCAGTTAATGTTAACGACCACCTCAAAATGTTCAAAACTTTCACGAACTAGACCAACGGGGTGAAGATCACACTAACAATGTCCATAACACAACAATTGCGTGTTGTCCTCAAACACGCAAAGGTCACGCAAACTAGGTATAAACTCTAAAAGCGCAACAAATAACATTTCCAAAGTTACCCCTGCCAAGTTTGTGCTATCAGGCTGCATGGGGCTGTCAAAAATAATGTGAACTTTTGAGTAATGCCAACTTGTCATTAAAGTTGATTATCGCGAGAATGAAAACAACATTGTAATACTTTTTCCCTACCAAGTCCAATATGTTGTGGTAGTGGCTTGCATAACTTATCAATCTTATCATAATAATACCTCCGTGTTTTGTTGGGTGCATTAACATTGCAATATGTACCTTTACCAGCTTTACCTACTTAACCAGTTTCAATTAATTTTGACAGGTGAAGTATTAGATGCCTCCTTGGTCGAGGATTTAAATGAGAGGAAATCAAAAGAGTCGATTTCCGTTACCTATTTCCTATTCAAAAACTAGGCTAAGAAATCACTCATAAGTAGGTAAGAATGTACGGTAAGTATTGGATTAGTAAGACTTACCTACCTATTAGAGGTAGGTATGCCAATTAAGGCGTGTAGGAAATAGGTAATTTGTATGATATGATAGGAAACGTACCGAGGTAAGTAGGTACCTACTCGTAAGTAGGTAGGTTTGTCCTTTACAGCTACATAATATAGGTAGATATAGGAATACCTCTACCACTTCTTTAGTTCTTTATGATTGTAATCCAGAATAATAAGGTCAGCGCGATCTTTGCGAGTAGCTATCCTAATGATTTTTCTTCTATCAGATATCCGGAACAAGATATCTTGTTCCGGATGGTAGACAGCTAGGTTGGTTGAACCTACTTTAACTATTATACCTCCCCTTTTTTCTCCTAATTTTATATACCTATATATAAAAAAAAAACTTACCTACCTACCAAAAACTAATACGGCTACCTACCACAAATTGCGATCTTTTTTTTACCTGGAAATTTTCCGCTGATCATCCAGTCTTAGTTGCCATTGCCAAGTGTAATCCTTCCTTGGTTCTAGAGTTTTCCGAATAAAACTATTTTAAAGCACCACGAAAAATGAATTTCTAACCAACAAATACGACAAAATCACGAAACAAAAAACTTCGGACGAAAAAAATCTCTTCGGTAGAACAATAAATTAATTTATTATCAACTGAAAGATCCAAATATAAGATGCCAAAAAACTGCTCGACAATAATAAAAACAAATTTAAACACTATTTTTTAATAAAAATAAAATATTATCAGCTGACTAAACAAAACAACGTAGGAACACACACGCGAAAGTGAGTTGAACGGGTAGCTATACCGACACAAAAACAAAACTGAACTCACATTACTCACAACTCACTAAAAAACGCAACTACAAAATTTACAAATGAAACAAGAAGACCAATGAGGATCAAGTGAAGGGAGAAGAGCAACTGAGCAATGAAATGAATGCAATGTGTGTACATTACCTCTTCATGAATCATAGGTATGCCAAGATAATGCTGCTCAATGAACAAACAGGTGAACCTGAACGAACAACCAACAAACACACAAACAAAACATCAACATACTCATAGGTAAAGAAGCATAAGTAAAAAATGATAAAATATTGCCCAACTGTAGGTAGTAAGTACGTACATGGTACATGAAATTTGAAATTCAGTCAATAAAAGATTAGGTTGTATCTTTTGGGACCTTTGGCCAAGAAAACATTACTACAAGCTAGTCCAGATAGCTTGGAAGGTAGCACGCCTGCCTTGTAAGCGCTAGGTCGAAGGTCGGTCGCGGGTTCGATTCCCGCCCGAGGCAAACTTCATCCTTAACAGATAAAGTTTGCTCTCGGAAAGGCTGGCTTTCTCCCATTACTAATTGCCTTACTAAAAGGGTGATACAAAATGGACGATTAGAACTGAACAGGCAGATTTTAATTGTTCATTGTGACCTTCGCTGTACGCATGAGGATACCCTCATCAGCCTCAGCTCCTCAGCAGTTACCTACCAGTACATAGTTGCTACTGTTTCCCATTACCTGAATGTCGAGGGTTCGAAACCCTTTTCTCCTTTTTCTTCCAATTCTTCCCCTCTCCTTTATTTATAATTTATTTAAATGAAAATTTACTATATTTTCCATTAAAATTCGAGTTTTTTCTCCTTCAGTCTACCATTCATAAGATTACATTCTGTTTAGGTACTATTCTTGAAACCTGTACCTATCCATTTCATGACTTTTTTAGAAGTTCAAAATGAAATCTGCGCAATGAAAATGAATGCGCAGTGCGCATTCATTTTCATTAAATTTGTATCGTCTGCTTGATTCCGATGACTGTTAACAGTAATATTCCAATTCTAATACCATTACTCTCTATTTATTTAAACTTTAGCTCATCAGGCTGCAGTCACACCTCTAGACTTCACCACATGCATTTCCCGCTTCCCGTGCACAAAATGCATGCAATCTGCATTCTAATCATCTGGGACACTCCTTTAGTATCACGTACGTTATCTACGGTAGGTAGGTACCTACCTACATGATAAAATCATATTATTATACACCTATAGGTTCCTACCCACCTTTTGTATATTGTCCTGGAGAAAGGGATTTTCTAGTCCTATTTGAGAGGAATAACTTTATCCTGCTTAGGAAATTTGATGACCAATCTCTCTTTCTCGCAGTTTTTTTTTCCAACTCGTACCTTATTTAAAATACCTACAAACATAATATCTAAGATATCCTTTTTTCTCCATTTTCCTCAATTTCTCCCTTCCTCTCCCCCTCTGGATCTATCTAATTTCATCCTTTACTATCCCTTATTTACCTACTCCCCAGGGAGTCAGTCTTTTCATTTTCCCTCTTTGTCATTACTTTTCCTCTTTTCCGAGCTCCCTCCCTCTCTCTCTTTCTCTCCTCTCTCTTTGCTTCTCACTTATTGTCACCTCATAATACAATATCCGGATTGTCATGGTCTGGTGAGTTATGTGTCACAATACAACTCTAGTCACATTCAGGGATTATAGAGGTATAATCTAGCAATAGATAATACCTCTCTAATACCCATAGCTACATAGATAGATCATAGATAGGTACCTACATTACCTACACAATAGCTATAGATGCCTACCTAGCGTGCGGTCTTGGCTAGATTATTAGATGGCAATGGGATTTAGGTACTTGGCAGCTTTAACACGTAATCCTTAATCCTGATGTAATAAATTTGACGTAAAATCGGTCTACATTCGATTATTCCATCCAATGATAAATGAAACACAAGGAAACTGTCATCTAGGTATGTCTATAGGTACCCATTGTAAATTTATGATCCACCAAAGATTTAACACGTAATCCTTAATCCAAAGATCAAACCATGTATGAACCGGCCTTGGAGGCTTAGTGACAGTCAAGTTGGTCACCCATCCAGGGACATATCACATTTAACCAGAATAACCTGAAAGCTATTCCACGAAAAGCAGGAAAACATTGTGATATTCTTAATTGAGCAGGAGAAAAAAACCCAGGCCTAAAGCTTAGTAAAATCATGAGATCTCAGATAAGAATGAATTTACACACATCTAAGTTTTTATACAGATCAATTGTGATGTTTTTCTTAAGTTTCGAATCTAGAAAGATCCATAAAATAGATATTTTTCTAAAGAAGACTTTCCAAAAAGTTCACACTTTCATCCATCATTTTGTAGTGGTGATAAGTTAAGAGCTTAGGTATAGTTATTTTTTTAAATAAAAGTTGTCTACTACTTTCGGTCGAAAGTATTAAATGACAAACATTTAAACGTACATTCAATTTCATATTTTTAATAAATAAGTAATATAAATTATGTAATTATAATTCCCACTTGATAAATTATATATACTTAAGTAAGATATAAATATCGTTAGAAAATCTTCATATATGTAGATACTAAAGATTTTATTGAATACAACATACCTACCTATGTAATTATGTATTTTATTATTTTTACTATCTAAAATCTAAACTAAAAGTGAGATGTTCAAATTTCAAGTGTATGTTTTTATTATTTACGTACATATTTACAAACCTAAGTTCAAAATGAAAGAAAAATACTCTGAAAATCTATTCTATGATTACACCTAGTACAAGAATATTACGATTACTTTATAAAATCTAGAGTTACATTTAAATGTTGTTTATGTACATTTGAAAGATAAGGATGGATTATTAAATTTAGAAACGAATGTCACAGTAAATTTCAATTTAAAGGTTCACATGATAAAGGAGGATGAGTTGACTGGTAATTTTTCAACTTGGAAAATTTGAAACTTGCATCGGCATTTTACTGTTTTTGGCTGAACAAGGATTCGGCCAAAAATCTATAGAGAGCAATACTGTACAATAAATGAGTAGAGTGAACACCGAAAAGCGAACTAGATATGATGGAAAAAATCTGGTGTGAACATCACACGACTTTCCTTATCCTATTGAATGATGCTTATTTGAGTGTTCTTTTACCCTAACTTTTAAGCGGGGAACAACATTTGTGACAAGCATTTATGCTTAACACATTTCTCACCTGGCAATCCATTTGACTGATAGGGGCTGTGTGGGTTGTTACTTGAAGCAGGACTTGACACACTGCTCAGGGGAGAGTGGGGCTGGTTGAATCCGTTGTTCGAGTAGGAGATGTTGTGAGGCATGGTGGGCTCGGCCATTTGCTGATAGGGCAGGAGAGAGTGCCCGGGGGCAAACTCACTGTGTCGGGGAACCACAATAGGGGGTAATACTGGGAGAAAGTAGAAGGAATAGATTTTAAGGTGCGTTAGAATATCAAATAAAGTCACTAGTAAGTAGTTACATTAAAGTTTACATGTTGAGTAAACCTCAATCACAACAAAATGGTCCCTGAAATCCTAAAAAGGCCCATTGACAAATCAGAAAAAAAAATCGTTGGAAAAAGTTCTTACTGGAAAATTTACATAACTTGTTGCAGTCGGAAAATTGTTTACTTAATGTAAATTTAGTGTTACTCCTTGGGGATAGGCTACCCAATTATCTATCAACCATCCTTTTTCTGTTGAACCAATAGGAATAAAATTGTAAATGTTAACGTGTAATTTATGATTTCAAATCCATGTAGGTAAATAATATTGCAAACAAAAGCTTTACTCTTGTAAGTGAACATGAAAAACGCAATTCATTGAAACAAAACTATAAATATCACTTATTCATTCAGCCTGAAGCTACATAGAGCTTTATTCTAGTTAGAAAATGTAACAATCTTAACATAATTGATTCTCTCTTGAGACTGGATTGATAATAACAAAATGCAGGTATCATGGCATGGCCTTGCCTCAGACTTCAAGCTTCAATCAAGTCTTTGTCTCAGGAAACTTCCTATTGTAAGCACTGAGGCATAGTTCTAATGTTCTTATTGTGTGTGCAAGTGTGACTGTTATTAACATGTAGGTGTGTGCACATATAGTGCAGGGGTGGCATGATGACCTTTACACTATTGTTGTACACTAGTGAGATTTTTTTTTTTATTTTATCTACATGAGGCTTGAAAAAAGTAGTCAAGCTTGTGGGTCACAAGCAATTATCTAGAGCAGAGACTTATTTCAGAGTTTATTTTTCTTGTAACATTGAAATTTATGGATCAAAACTTGTTAGGATCAAGACCTTTCTGGGTTAGAATTGTAGCCAGTATAGGTACCTATTTATAGGTTGTGCCAACATAAACTACCAGCGTACCAGCACAGATAAAAAGCTAAGTGTCAGGAACAACTTGGGTAAAAGGGTAAACTAAAAGTAGGCACACCACACACTTCGGAGAATTAATTATGTTTTACTGTAGGTAGAAATACCTAAGAAAAAACTAACAAGACAGAAAAGCCTGTTTAAGAATTAAGTGTAATGTTTGTTACTTAATATGATTAAGTTTTATTTTACTTAATTTGTCAACTTGCTCACTTTCCATCTTTTATGTACGTACAGAAAAAAGAGAAAAGATAAGTAAGTACCTACATATTACCTGAAAATACTTTTTATTCCATGGTACACAGATCAACATTAATAGAGTAGGTACTTGGGAATTTGGAGATTCCATTAGGTTCAGGAGAATGACAACTGTTCTGATGTTTTGTTTACTTTAATGTTTATTATCAGATTTAATGTTCATAATGATTCAATGATCAGTGATCACAAATTAATAGATAATTACTTGGGTTATTTTCAAATTTCTAAGAAAACTACAAAACCTAGCTTAGATAACATACCTGGACTTTCCACTCTTTTGTAGTGATAGGGATTGATGCACACATCTTTCTGTTTAGCACTGAATGGAAACTGACAGTGTTCAAGGGGTTTCAGTTCATGATGAGACTGCAGATCTGGCCATCTCCAAACCCGACAATAAATGACATGGGGCAACCCTTTCCTATGAGACACCTGAAAAGAATTACCCATAAAGTTGATTAAGCACTTATGTTATTCTGTGTAAAAAAATTTGGTTCATCATTAGATCACCCATTAGGTAGTTCAAACTAACCTTTAATTAATGCATGAAAAACTAAACCTGTATTAATATATTCTATGAGACACCTGAAAAGAATTACCCATAAAGTTGATTAAGCACTTATGTTATTCTGTGTAAGAAAATTTGGTTCATCATTAGATCACCCATTAGGTAGTTCAAACTAACCTTTAATTAATGCATGAAAAACTAAACCTGTATTAATATATCTGTAAGGTGGGTTACGACAAAATGTGGTCTTTCGCTCAATTGTTTTACCAAAACAAAACACGTGCCCCAGTGGCACTGCCCCACAGTTCCAGCTGCCCCATTGTTCAGGAGTTTGGGGTCACTCACTCACTCCTGGAAGGCCTTGGGGAACCTTTCTTTATGACCCATCCTGTACGTGTACTATGTACACACACTCTGGTACGCTCTTTACACACATGCTACCTCTCTTCGACATATTCCATTATCATTTTTTATTATTAGAAAAATAATATTCCGGTTACAATACGGTTCAAAGACCTGGTGGTAGCCAGATAGCAGAGATAGTAGGCAATAGCCATGGTTGTTCCATGTGGATGTCCTCATAGGAAATATTTTGCCTTGATTAGTGGGAAATGTAGAGAAAGTGAGCGTGGACCAGCCAGAGATCCATGGTCTTCTGATTATTGTAATATTGTCCGGATGTAAGTATACCTAGGTATAGGAAGCTAGGAAGTAAGAGAGGGTCTGATCAATCCTAAGGAGACCACAGCATGTCCTGAATGGTTATTGATGAAATTATAAATAGGTGTACCTATCTATGGAAGTAGGTACTTAGAAGTAGGTACGGGAGTCAAAGCGGACATTAAAATGTATCTTTGGAATATTTACTTACATTATTTAGGTACTCTTACTATACTATCTGATCTGTTATGCATACCTGTACCTACCTACATAGGAAAAGGAATCTAATTTAGGTGTTTTATGGTACAAGATGGTGGAGGGTTATCGGAGTGAGGCAAGGTGCTAGGTTCGATAAACCCACGTGAACTGTAAAATGTAAATGTGCATTTAGCCTGAAATTAGTAAAAATTAATCACTTCGTGAATAAACAATCACTAGGCTGAGTGCTCCTCAAGTGTCTTTCCATGATCATAGAGGCTCTAGCAAAACATACCCATCCACTGTAATATTCTGTGGAGACAAAACAAATTTCCATTCACCACCATCAAGATAATATTCAAAAAGGATTTTAACACTCGTTCAAGAATTCCAAAAGCCCGAGGGGCTCCAGATTCCCATACATTTCGGTTGTTAAAAATATAAAACACTTGAAACCCCAAAAAAGCACACAACACGTTACTTCGGGGACTGTCTTGATGGCGCCAGACTTTCAAAAAAAGGCGCTCGCTCAATGAAAAGATCCAAATGTAAAGGGAACTAATAAAAGGGAGATTGTTTTTATTCTTTCATGAAAATAGAAATCAATCTAAAAATAGTAATAGTCTATGGACGCTATGGTAGATGTACTGGAGGAATAGGGGATTTGAAGAGACATTTAGATGTCGTAACTTCGTTACTATATGAATTGTCAATGTGCCTACTATACCGTTTACCCTATAAGGCCTATGGCTTAGCAGCCTGGCCCTGGTAGATACCGATTTCCATAGTAAAATTTGAATTACATATTTACCTACCTGTCTCGGTGGTGTAGTGGTCAAGACTCAAGACGCTCACTTGGTAAACAGGAGGGAGCGGCCCCGCCACCCGTTCAGATACCAACTGTCCTCGAACGTACTTAAAGTGCTCCTCCAAAAGTGGTGTTTGGTATGTTCAGTCTTCATCGTCGGAAAGACACTGGTGATATCCTCATAAGTTCATACCTATCTAGGTGCGTTCCTAATTAACACTCGAAGATCCAAGTTTTACACTTCAAGTAAAGGACTGACTTCTGTGAGATATGAACTTATGATGTAACGGTATTGCAAATCACATGGGTTAAAAAAGAGGGTAGGTTAAAAAATCAAAAATGATACGGGGTGATCCACAACACTCTAAACGGTGCGGTGCTTGATTACGGTTTTTCAAGGAGAGGGGTTCACCCACAAACATTGTGGGTTCACCCTATAGACTTACCTACCTTATTTCCGTCTGTTATCATAACATCTTTGTGACTGTGAAATTTAATTTTTCAACATTATTTTGTTTTTACCTGACGAGAAATGTGACAAAAAATGGTAGGTATTCATAATAATGACATGTTAATGATGCCATCTTTTGCAGAGGTATGAAAACATGGGTTGGGGCATAATTTTATTAAAATTACACGCTAAAGGTTTTGATGCTCGTTCAGGTATTCATAATAATGACATGTTTATGATGCCATCTTTTGCAGAGGTATGAAAACATGGGTTGGGGCATAATTTTATTAAAATTACACGCTAAAGGTTTTGATGCTCGTTCAGGGGTCAGGGGCGTTGACAGAGGGGTCAATTCGGTGCCATTGACCCCGGGCTCTGCAAGGAGGCCGAGAAACAGTAGCTCCCCAACCGTCCGACCAAAGAGAAAGGAAAATGAAATACCAGTAGGTAGGTAGGTAGGTACCTGTAAAGTACTTACCTAGATGTTTTCTTATTTAAAAAAAAAAAAAAAAAAAAAAAAAAAAAAAAAAACGGGTCCTTGACTTCCTACAGCAGCCTTCCCCATTCTAGTCTGTCCTGGGAGATCTTCTGCCGATCTTGTCGAATTCCAATGGTTTCAAGATTCCCCACCGTCCCCTCACATGTGTTTCTTCAGAGTCCAACAGGTTTGGAGTAGGATAGGCTGTAAGGTGGTTTACGACAAAATGTGGTCTTTCGAGA
>NW_007380640.1:21848-28462 GCF_000475195.1 Diaphorina citri
TTTGTTTATAGAGCTCTTGCCATTCTCGATCTCTGAACTTTAAACCATACATCGACAGTTTTACACTGTTCCTACGCTGTGCTTTGAAAACCAATTCTGGCCACGTTGCCAACCGCGTAAAAATGGCGAAAAACCGCCAAAAGCCACATTAAATTGTTTATAGAGCCCTTGCATGTTCGATCTCTGAACTTTAAACCATACAATCAAAGTGTTTACACTGTTCCTACGTTGTGTTTTGCAAACCACTCATACCAACGACGCGAACCGCCATAATAACTGGCGAAAATCTGTTCTAAAGCTGGCAAAAACCGCCAAAAGTCGATATCGCTGGTTTTGCCAATCTCTATAACATTTCAATCCCAATTTTCTTGTGAGTTTATTCGTAGTAAGTTATCCTATTCCTTTCAGCACACTACAAGTGTGGTGTCTAAAAAAGGGTAGTATAGATCAAGCGAAAGCCACAAGTGAGATGAGTATAATTAACATGTCATAACGAGAGTATATCTAAAACACGGCTTAGGAACAAAGTCGGGTTTTTGTCATTCTTACGGACTTCGTTCAAAGTTTAAAAGGTTCAACTTTAATTGGTCAGTTGAGTAGGAGGGAATGGAGGAAATATACACTTGGAGAATTTAACTTTTCAAATGACAACTGTAAGCAACAGATTTAAATTATTTAGCTAGGGAACAGACAGACAGACAGACAGACAGACAGACAGACACACAGACACACACACGGACCAATGGCTGAAACTTTGGATTTAGGCTCTAGGGACCTCAAAACGTGTTTTGGCACTAAAATCTGACCATCGAAAATTTGACCTGATTACATTACTTTCCTTCCTATAGGATAAGGAAAGTAAAAAGAAGAGGGGAAAGAGCTCAGAGATATGTAACAAAAGAAGTCAATTATCCATCCGTGTTGTCAATAAATATGGCGAAAAGCAACTGGACTGTTAATAAATAAACATTTTTTTTTATCAAACTTTTCTAAAGTTAAAATAATAATCCAAAAGTCACATAAATGAAAAGGGGGGATAACTACAGCTAACACTAGAATAATTTATATACACTTTGACCAAGGTGTCAATGAGATGAGAGAGTGTCAGGATTGTATTTAGGACACAGATGAGATGGGCTGGTGCGGAGATCCCATTTGTATGAGGACCTTGTCCAACCATTGCAGAGGTCCATGGAGATGGATTTCAATCCAGCAAGGAGTACTTGTCACATCCTGGCGATGGTATTCCGCACCCCAGCCTTTGACAAACGACATCCTGGAAATCAGAACAAAGTACCATAATATTATAACTGATAAACTGAATTGGCGGGGAACTTTTACAGCAAAAGGTATTTCTGTGCGATTGCACTTGTTTCGTATGCAAAAAATAGGACTAAAAAAAGAAAAAAATAAATAAATATATAAATAGCATGTGCGCTTATCAAAAATGTCGATTAATAAATACACTAAGGTTAATTTGACATAACTTATCTCTAACCACCAACACATTTTACACGAGTACAACCTAAACTCAATCACACCTTTTACAGTCATAACCTAAACCTAATCACACCTTTTACAGTCATAACCTAAACCTAATCCCACCTTTAACAGTCATAACCTAAACCTAATCACACCTTTTACAGTCATAACCTAAACCTAATCCCACCTTTAACAGTCATAACCTAAACCTAATCACACCTTTTACAGTCATAACCTAAACCTAATCCCACCTTTAACAGTCATAACCTAAACCTAATCACACCTTTTACAGTCATAACCTAAACCTAATCCCACCTTTAACAGTCATAACCTAAACCTAATCACACCTTTTACAGTCATAACCTAAACCTAATCCCACCTTTAACAGTCATAACCTAAACCTAATCACACCTTTTACAGTCATAACCTAAACCTAATCCCACCTTTAACAGTCATAACCTAAACCTAATCACACCTTTTACAGTCATAACCTAAACCTAATCACACCTTTTACAGTCATAACCTAAACCTAATCACACCTTTTACAGTCATAACCTAAACCTAATCACACCTTTTACAGTCATAACCTAAACCTAATCACACCTTTTACAGTCATAACCTAAACCTAATCACACCTTTTACAGTCATAACCTAAACCTAATCACACCTTTTACAGTCATAACCTAAACCTAATCACACCTTTTACAGTCATAACCTAAACCTAATCACACCTTTTACAGTCATAACCTAAACCTAATCACACCTTTTACAGTCATAACCTAAACCTTTTACACAGTCATAACCTAAGCTTCCACTGATCACCGATGTTAGAAATCAATAATTTCAAAAATCAATCTATTTTTCATAATCAATGGTTCACATCACTCCGACTCACCTTATCGTACACATCTTGGTTAGCTCATACACAGCTTCGAACCCATGATTCACCGACTGGGAGAGAAGTTCCGCAAACTCCTGGTTGTTGAAGATCTTGAGTGAGCACCCGGCGGGGATCTTGCACACAGTGGACTGGTGAAAGCCGTGATGATGATTGCAGTTCCGAGATTGCACGAAAATTGCCGAATCCGAGAGACATTCTGCGTACACCTCTCCTCCTACGTAGTACAGGTGAACACCTGAGAAAATAATACAGGTGGTTTCATATAGGTAATCTAACTGGACATTTCCTTACATGTACTTATATATCATATCGTAGGATAATCTGGCCAAAGGGGTGCACAAGCCAGTGTATTCGTGATGCCGGTCCCAAGCCCGGGTAAATAGGGAGAGTCGGCGTTAGGAAGGGCATCCAGCAGTAAAGAACCCCGCCAAAAATAAAACCATGTCAGTCGCAAAGCCGACAATATTTAAGTAGGAAGAAAAGGCTAGGAAGAAGATCATATTGTAGATTCATATTGCCGTAGGAAAATGATCTAACAACCAATTCCTTTGCATTTCTAAAATATAAGATAACCTCGATAAGAACTGCACAAAATCAGCTTTCAACAAGCGATTTTCCTAGATAAATTAAACTGTCCACCCACAACCACAACCAACACCAAACTCACCCTTGCCAATATGTCTTCTCGTATTCTCGATGGTCGAGTTTCGGTTCACATTGGACAGCTGACCCAAACAAAACCGGTTCAAATTGTTGCTCGGATTGGTGAAGCCGTCCACAATCACAGAATGAGACTGACAGTGGAACACTTCACCCACTCGAGAGTTGAGCTCGTAGTACGCTATGCTGGCCCAGAATGGTTGCTCCTGTGGAGGGGAAAATGAGGAATATAAGTTCATTTTGATTATGTGGGTTGTGGGATACTATGATAAGAATAAGGAATACTAAAAATGTGTGGAAAAATTATGAATACTAATAGGGCATTGGAAGAAGGTATAATCTTCAGCAATCTAAGGAAATATAACAACAACCTATTAAAGTATTAGCAATCTAAGGACCATAAAAAGTTTATTTTTGCTAATACATAAATATGTAGAAGTACAAATACTGAGGTTAGCCAGCCTAGTTAGCTTGGTTGATATTGCGTCTGCCTTGTAAGCGCTAGGCCGTGGGTTCCATTCTCACCCGGGGCTGATTTTATCCTGAATGTTCGTTCTCGGAACGGCTGGCTTTCTCTTATCTTTTCTTCCTTCTCTCTTCGATTTCGGGACGATAAGATCTTAACAGTTACAGTTCCCCCTATTACACCTCTTCAAAGTTAGGATTCATTTTAGGCATCAAGCAGGTAAGTAGTTCAAAGTAAGTTACCTGGTAGGGTACAGGGGTCACATCTGAGCTGATACCAGTGTCCATAGCGTTCTCCGAGTGGGGGGACTGGGAGCCATGCTTCTCATCTTGAGGGGGACTGTAGGCGGGGGGAGGGGTCTCTGTAGACACCAAATAATTAAAATTAGATAATATTTCAAAGTTAAACTGAGCTTTACCTGTATTTAAGCACATATACTTTATCTAATTTTTCTAATCCAAAACATTGCTAATCATTTTGTTACAAAGTAAATCTTATTTTTATTTTTTGTCTTAACCACAGCAAACCTACCTCAGTAGTATAGTGGTTAGCGCGGTGGACTTCGAATCTGGAGGTTGGTGGTACAAGTCCAAGTCAAGTCATAAAATTTAGCGTAGTGTATTAAGCGGGGAACAACATTTGTGACAAGCATTTATGCTTAACACATTTCTCACCTGGCAATCCATTTGACTGATAGGGGCTGTGTGGGTTGTTACTTGAAGCAGGACTTGACACACTGCTCAGGGGAGAGTGGGGCTGGTTGAATCCGTTGTTCGAGTAGGAGATGTTGTGAGGCATGGTGGGCTCGGCCATTTGCTGATAGGGCAGGAGAGAGTGCCCGGGGGCAAACTCACTGTGTCGGGGAACCACAATAGGGGGTAATACTGGGAGAAAGTAGAAGGAATAGATTTTAAGGTGCGTTAGAATATCAAATAAAGTCACTAGTAAGTAGTTACATTAAAGTTTACATGTTGAGTAAACCTCAATCACAACAAAATGGTCCCTGAAATCCTAAAAAGGCCCATTGACAAATCAGAAAAAAAAATCGTTGGAAAAAGTTCTTACTGGAAAATTTACATAACTTGTTGCAGTCGGAAAATTGTTTACTTAATGTAAATTTAGTGTTACTCCTTGGGGATAGGCTACCCAATTATCTATCAACCATCCTTTTTCTGTTGAACCAATAGGAATAAAATTGTAAATGTTAACGTGTAATTTATGATTTCAAATCCATGTAGGTAAATAATATTGCAAACAAAAGCTTTACTCTTGTAAGTGAACATGAAAAACGCAATTCATTGAAACAAAACTATAAATATCACTTATTCATTCAGCCTGAAGCTACATAGAGCTTTATTCTAGTTAGAAAATGTAACAATCTTAACATAATTGATTCTCTCTTGAGACTGGATTGATAATAACAAAATGCAGGTATCATGGCATGGCCTTGCCTCAGACTTCAAGCTTCAATCAAGTCTTTGTCTCAGGAAACTTCCTATTGTAAGCACTGAGGCATAGTTCTAATGTTCTTATTGTGTGTGCAAGTGTGACTGTTATTAACATGTAGGTGTGTGCACATATAGTGCAGGGGTGGCATGATGACCTTTACACTATTGTTGTACACTAGTGAGATTTTTTTTTTTATTTTATCTACATGAGGCTTGAAAAAAGTAGTCAAGCTTGTGGGTCACAAGCAATTATCTAGAGCAGAGACTTATTTCAGAGTTTATTTTTCTTGTAACATTGAAATTTATGGATCAAAACTTGTTAGGATCAAGACCTTTCTGGGTTAGAATTGTAGCCAGTATAGGTACCTATTTATAGGTTGTGCCAACATAAACTACCAGCGTACCAGCACAGATAAAAAGCTAAGTGTCAGGAACAACTTGGGTAAAAGGGTAAACTAAAAGTAGGCACACCACACACTTCGGAGAATTAATTATGTTTTACTGTAGGTAGAAATACCTAAGAAAAAACTAACAAGACAGAAAAGCCTGTTTAAGAATTAAGTGTAATGTTTGTTACTTAATATGATTAAGTTTTATTTTACTTAATTTGTCAACTTGCTCACTTTCCATCTTTTATGTACGTACAGAAAAAAGAGAAAAGATAAGTAAGTACCTACATATTACCTGAAAATACTTTTTATTCCATGGTACACAGATCAACATTAATAGAGTAGGTACTTGGGAATTTGGAGATTCCATTAGGTTCAGGAGAATGACAACTGTTCTGATGTTTTGTTTACTTTAATGTTTATTATCAGATTTAATGTTCATAATGATTCAATGATCAGTGATCACAAATTAATAGATAATTACTTGGGTTATTTTCAAATTTCTAAGAAAACTACAAAACCTAGCTTAGATAACATACCTGGACTTTCCACTCTTTTGTAGTGATAGGGATTGATGCACACATCTTTCTGTTTAGCACTGAATGGAAACTGACAGTGTTCAAGGGGTTTCAGTTCATGATGAGACTGCAGATCTGGCCATCTCCAAACCCGACAATAAATGACATGGGGCAACCCTTTTCTATGAGACACCTGAAAAGAATTACCCATAAAGTTGATTAAGCACTTATGTTATTCTGTGTAAGAAAATTTGGTTCATCATTAGATCACCCATTAGGTAGTTCAAACTAACCTTTAATTAATGCATGAAAAACTAAACCTGTATTAATATATCCTTGAACTTCTGGATCCTGATTACAATTGGAATCTAAGCATCTCTTTTTACTAGGTTATTGAAAGGTCAAATTTAACATTTGAAGATATTTATATTCCTCTACTGAACTTGCAACTTGCAATGTGTACCTACCTATTTGCTTTAATAAATCAAACAAGTTATCTATTCTAAATACAGGTAGGCATAACAAAAATACAAAGTTTCACAAACCTGCAGTCTGCCATCTAAACTCCTTGGTATTGTCACACATTTGCTTGGTTGTCCTGGGCAGCTGAGTGCTCTCTCCAATTCTTCAATATCACCTTTGCTTTTCTTCAACTTTTTCACCAGAGAGTCGACAGCCTTCTCTGCCCATTTCTCTTCCTCGTCACCTTGTTTCCAACCTAGAAGTTTTTTGACGGCAGGACTTGTGAAG
>NW_007380641.1:0-5000 GCF_000475195.1 Diaphorina citri
TTAAACTCTCCACCGCTGGCGGAGCCGTTGGCATCGGATGTGATGTAGTCGGTATCGCTTTCCGATAAACCGGTTCGGGAGGGGATCCAACAGATGACTGCCAGAATAGAGACGGCGAGCAGGGTCGGAATGTAGCTGGCGTAGAGCATGATGCTCCTGTGAATAGAAAAGGAAATGGGGTTAGCCCAATGGTAATGCGCTTGTTTACCATGCAGAAGGTCCCGGGTTCGAATCCCACCATCGACAAAAATTTGTACTCGTTTTTCGATTGCAAATATTTCGACGGGTTACTTTCTGCGTTCTCTCTGGCGTTGAAGCAGCACCTAAATGGGAAGTATTGTGTCTCTTCTCGCCCATCTGATGGTGGCATACTATGAGATGGGCGATATTTCCGCAAATATGGCGCACACAAGTAACAATCTGTCGAAAGGCCAAGTTGGAAAACTATGTTTGAAGCTGGAAGACATGTCACAGAGTGTATCGGCTTAGGTATAAGAACCCTGTAGCAACCCTTGTGAGTTCTAAATTTCTAATGGGGCTATAAAGGCCGTAGCGGCCCGTATTTCAGGGAGAGTTTTACAGGTTACACAACCACTAATTCTTCTTTTACCACGTCTTTTCCCACTGAAGTGGTGTCGACTTTTTCAACCTCTTCCGTGTGCCTCGACTTTGGGAGTGGCCGACTTCCAACTTCTTCCCTTTCAAATCCTGTTTTACTTACCCATAATGTCTCATTTCTGGTCTTCCTTACAGAATCACTAGTTGCAAGACCAAATGACTCCACCTAAACACAGCCCTGGTGTTGTGGCGGGATAATATTCTGCGCGGTTTAATTAACTCTCAACTCAAAGACTTTTACAATAATGTCAACTCTACCAGGGATGGATAACTAGAAATTATACACTACCAGGGATGGAGTTGAATTGGAAATTGTGCAGTACGAAAGTCTTTCGCATAATTGGACAGCATTTAGCAGAAAAGAACCATCCGAAAATATGTAAATTTTAAATTTTAATCTACCAAATTATTTTTTCCCGTTGTGTTGTTCAGAGGTTCGTTGTTTCTGTTAATAGATTAAGATCACATTTTCTACTATCGCATTTCCAATTGGGAAATTCTCAGCTCTCCATAATTTTCTCGAATTAAGGCCCCCGTCCCCTCTTGTCGTGAGTTTCATCCGATTTCTTTCGGAATATCCTGTAGGCAATGTAGTGTTCCCACTGCATACGATACGACTTTTTTCCGAACGACACAAAATGTCCTTGTAGGCAACGTAATTTGATCGAGAGTGTTCCCACGACTTTTTTCCGAACGACATGTGGTTGTCCCTCTATGACCATCCCTGGCAAAATAAAGGGAGGAAGAGAGAGAGAGAGAGAGGGAGGGAGAGAGAAAGAGGGAGGAAGAGAAAAGGTTTCAATATAAGCACTTAGATGAGGTATTTTACCACGACACAGTCTTAATAATTTTCAGACCAAACAAATATTTCATAATGGACTGAAATATTGAGAGAGAGAAAACCACAGCTACACTGTAGGTTAAGCAACGTTATGCATGTTTACTACCCGGATGGGTGACGAGTCTCTCCTTTTTTCCAAGTCTCTCCTTTTTTCTATAGAGGTTTGGTAGAGAGGAACTGTAACCTCTCAGGTCTTATAGTCCTGAAATCGAAAAGAAAAGGAGAACAGGGTAGGAGAAAGCCATCAGTCGTTCCGAGAACGAACCTTATCTGTTTAGGATAAATCCGCCCTGGGCAGAAATGGAACCCGGGACTTTGCGCTTGCAAGGCAGAAGCGTTACCTACCTATTGTTGTACCACCTCTCCACGTACATACCTCTATTACAGAAGTTATTACAAAAGTTGACCCATTTCTGTATAGTCTGACCCAAACAATTTATTAGACACAAGGGAAAGAAAAGTTGACCCACTTCTGTATAGTTTGACCCAAACAATTTATTAGACACAAGGGAAAGAACATCCAATATATCATACATTGAGGCGTTTTATTCAAGAGGAATCTGGAGCAGATAATGCCTACCTACAGGCCAAAAGTTTCAAAGTGCAATGAATCGGAAAGTGCCCGGGTAAAATGCCTACAGGAAAAACTTTGCAACTTAAATCAGTGGCGACCTTCGGATGTCGCACTTAGTCGCCAATGGAAATCGAATAAACCCCTCAGTTGACGGCACCAGGTACGACGGCACTTGAACACTTGCTTCTACTGACTTCCAACTGGAACCCCTCAGTTGACGGCACACTACCAGGCGGCACTGATAGAAAGCATAGTGGAAAGATTGCGTCTACTGCCTTTAACTTGAACCCCTCAGTTGACGGCACTACGAGTATTCCTGGATTATACCCCACCAGGCGCCACTGATAGAAAGCATAGTGGAAAGTTTGCTTCTACTGCCTTTTAACTTGAACCCCTCAGTTGACGGCACCATTCCTGGATTACACCCTACCAGGCGCTACTGATAGAAAGCATAGTGGAAAGTTTGCTTCTACTGGCCTAGGTTGGCAGTCTAAATGACACATTTGTAATAATAGTAACTTATCACAGTAACACAAGATTTACCAAAGTAACACAGGACTTACCAAAGTAACACAAGAGCATACCGCCACAATCACAACCGTAGTAACAAATATCCCTATCCTCAGATAATAGTTGCCGGATACCACCGAGTTAAACTCTCCACCGCTGGCGGAGCCGTTGGCATCGGATGTGATGTAGTCGGTATCGCTTTCCGATAAACCGGTTCGGGAGGGGATCCACTTGAACCCCTCAGTTGATGGCACACTACCAGGCGGCACTAATAAGCATAGTGGAAAGATTGCGTTTACTGCCTTTAACTTGAACCCCTCAGTTGACGGCACTACGAGTATTCCTGGATTACACCCCACCAGGCGCCACTGATAGCATAGTGGAAAGTTTGCTTCTACCTACTGACTTCCAACAGGAACCCCTCAGTTGACGGCACACTACCAAGCGGCACTGATAGAAAGCATAGTGGAAAGATTGCGTTTACTGCCTTTAACTTGAACCCCTCCGTTAACGACACATTACCAGGCGCCACTGATAGAAAGCATAGTGGAAAGTTTCCTTCTACTGCCTTCCAACTGAAACCCCTCAGTTGACGACACACTACCAGGCGCCACTGATAGAAAGTTTGCTTCTACTGGCTGAGATTCAATTGTGGTTTCGAAAGCTCTACAACTTGAACAAGTCTACACTGGAGACGGCGAGCAGGGTGGGAATATAGCTGGCGTAGAGAATGATGCTCCTGTGAATAGGAAATGAAATTGAGAATTGGTATTTGTTTAGAAGTAACGTCAATGAGCAGTGGCCAGTGTTATGTGTTATTATAGGGTTGGGTTAAACACAAAAAGGAGTTTTCTGTCTCATTGTCGTGGCTTCTGAATAATTACCTCGGACTTATTTCAGGAGAGAGTCTCCCCGGATATGAAGATAATGGAGATAGGGTGTCCTGGTGCAATAATTGTCCTAAATTAAAATGGACGCGGCACATAAGGGATCAGGAAGAGACCGCCTTAACTTAGGGTGTCCTGGTAGGAGAAGGAGACAAATTGATAAGACCTTTTGCAAGACACATCGTAGCCTGTATACCGGGCTGTGAAGGTCTATGAAAACTCCGTAGCGGCCCTATTTCTGGGAGAATTCTACAGGTTACAGAATAATAATAGAGTCTTGTTAACGCCCGAGGCATTCTCTACCAGCTCCTTTATTATGTGATCAAATTCTCCAATAAATGAAAATAAAATTCCATGTCTCGGCTGGGATCGAACCCACGCCCTCCTGTTTACCAGGCGAGCCTCTTGACCACTACGCCCCCGAGGCAGGTTTCTAGACCAAATGATTCCACGTGTATCCAGCCCTGGTGTTGTGGCGGGATAATATTCTGCGACAAGATTGCATCACAAGCTCTAGGTCCATTATGCCAAGAGTGAAGTTTTGTGCTGACGAAGTGGGATGACATTCTCTCTCTCTCTCTCTCTCTTTCTTCCTTAGAGGGAGAGAGATAAAGGAAAAAGAAAGAGTGGAGGACTGAGATAAAGTGAGGAGGGGGAGAAAGACAGAAAAAGAGAGGGAGGGAGATGAAGAGCAAAATAAAGGGAGGAAGAGAGAGAGAGAGAAAGAGGGAGGGAGAGAGAAAGAGGGAGGAAGAGAGAGAGAGAAAGAGGGGGGAGAGAAAGAGGGAGGGAGAGAAAAGGTTTCAATATAAGCACTTAGATGAGGTATTTTACCACGACAGTCTTAATAATTTTCAGACCAAACAAATATTTCATAATGGACTGAAATATTGAGAGAAAGAGAAACCACAGCTACACTGTAGGTTAAGCAACGTTATGCATGTTTACTACCCGGATGGGTGACGAGCATTCCAAGTCTCTCCTTTTTTCTATAGAGCTTTGGTAGAGAGGAACTGTAACCTCTCAGGTCTTATAGTCCCGAAATCGAAAAGAAAAGGAGAACAGGTTATA
Source organism: Diaphorina citri (assembly GCF_000475195.1). NCBI lineage: Eukaryota > Metazoa > Arthropoda > Insecta > Hemiptera > Psyllidae > Diaphorina > Diaphorina citri. Next base: position 4,502 of record NW_007380641.1, read on the forward strand.
GGAGAAAGCAAGGCGTTTCGAGAACGAACCTTATCTGTTTAGGATAAATCCGCCCTGGGCAGAAATGGAACCCGGGACTTTGCGCTTGCAAGGCAGAAGCGTTACCTACCTATTGTTGTACCACCTCTCCACGTACATACCTCTATTACAGAAGTTATTACAAAAGTTGACCCATTTCTGTATAGTCTGACCCAAACAATTTATTAGACACAAGGGAAAGAACATCCAATATATCATACATTGAGGCGTTTTATTCAAGAGGAATCTGGAGCAGAAAACTGTGTTTTGAGCAAAACACTTAAAACAGCTTTGGACATGTTGGTTTCCACTTCCCATTGAAAAGCACCTATTGAGACGAAGCACCTATAGGGAGGATTTCACAAAAACTTGTTGGAAATGAGAATGTCTCTTCCTGCCCGTACCATCTGATAAGGGACATACTACGGAATGGACATGCTACGACACAAACCTCGAGAGTCTAATGTCTTTTGCAAACAAA
>NW_007380641.1:8991-17471 GCF_000475195.1 Diaphorina citri
TTCCGATCTTTTCCCTCTCCTTCATTTACATGGAATCGCAGAGCTACCTTTTTCACCTCCGTAAGTCTCAAAGTTTAGGGATCACTAAAACCTCAGCTTAAAAACCAAACTCTTCTCTCTCTCTCTCTCTCTCTCTCTCTCTCTCTCTCTCTCTCTCTCTCTCTCTCTCTTTTCATTCACCATCATTTATTTCTATACGGAATATCACTTTTTCCCTCTCACTCTCTCCGATTTTTCTGTCTAATATAAATTCTTCTTCTTCTTCTTCTTCTTCTTCTTCTTCTTCTTCTTCTTCTGTTTCTTCTGCTTCTCCTACTCCTTTCTCTCTCTCCCTCCCTCTGTCTCTCTCTCCCTTGTTTTTTTTTTCCTGATATCTTTCTGGTGTACTTTTTAGTTCGCTGTTATCTGTAGACATGTAGACACATTCTTTATACTCTTTAGTGTAGGGTTGTAGACATTTTTATACGTACGAGTATATGAAGGTATTTCTACTCTTTAGTGTAGACACTTTCTATAAAGGTATATTTCTTTTCAAATTCATGTAGTACATAAATTTGAAAGGGCTTCAGGTAGGGGTTCATTTAGTAGCCTAACTGCTGGAGTAAAGGGACTTTTCAGTCTTTTGCGAGCAGTACAAATAAGCATAACTATATTTAGTATTACATATCACTATTGTTTATTTTTCTTTTCCAATTCTCTTTTTCTACACCTTTTCTTCTGTTTTCACCTCCTCTCTTCCCTTATTTTCTCCTCTCTTCTTCCACATACCTACTGTTTCCTTCTTCTCTTTTGTTTCCTTTACTATCTTTTATCTCCTTCTCTTCTTCTTCTTTCTTTGCTTCTTTTCCCTCTCTCCTTCTTTATCTGTTTTCTTCACTTCTCTTTACTTGTCTTCCCTTCAAGAGTTTTCCCATTTTCTCTGACTCCTTTGTTTCATCATCTTTGTTTCCTTTACTATCTTATTTCCATCTCTTCTTCTTTCTTTGCTTCTTTTCCCTCTCTCCTTCTTTACCTGTTTTCTTCACTTCTCTTTACTTGTCTTCCCTTCAAGAGTTTTCCCATTTTCTCTGTTTCTTTTGTTTCATCATCTTCTTCTTCCTCCTCTTCTCCTATCTTTCCTCTTCAAACTCTGTTTGCTGTCCTCGCTATTCTGTTATCTTCTCTTCCCCTTTCTTCTTCTTCTCGCCTCTTCATTTTTTTTTTTTTTTTTTCGTTTTCATTTTCACAGATACTTGACCCATTTTTTCCCCTATCTTTCTACCTTCATTTCTTCCACTTTCATTCCTTCATTTTCGTCTTATGAAAGGGTGGCTACACACGGCCCGACGATCAGTCCAGAAGGACTGAAGTAATAGTCCAAGTCAGCCTAGTTAGCTTGGAGTGTATCGCGTCTGCCTTGTAAGCACTAGGCCGCGGGTTCAATTCTCCCTCGGGGCGGACTTTATCCTAAACACATTAGGTTCGTTCTTCAAACGGCTAGCTTTCTCCTCGCTTTCTTCTATCCGCGGGTTCGATTCCCACCCGAGGCAGACTTTACCCTAAACAGATAAGGAAGGATACTTCTGGGAACTGCTAGCTTTTCTCCTATCCTGTAGGTAATTCTACTCTCTTCGTTTTCGGGACGAGAAGACCTTCAACAGTTACAGTTCCCTCTACCAAACCTCTTCAAAAAAAAAAAAAAAACACAGGATTCTTTTATTGAAAAAAAAAATGACATCCAAATCTCTTCGGAATTTATTTATGGACTCATGGACTTGTCGTGTGTCGTGTGTAGGCAACCTTAACTCATTGTTGGACTCGAATCCATGTGGACTTTTAGACTGGGGTCACAAATGATCGTGTGTGGGCGCCCTCAGTCTCTGACATTCCTGACCTTTTTCTCAATTTTCTACGTGCTTTTCTCCATTGGAGAAAGCGAGGGTTTGCAAAACCAACACCTCCTCCACTTGCATCCTTCTCTACCCCACTTGCATCGTTTGAAAAACCTACAATGCCCCCACTTGCATCCTTCTCATTTACATGTAATTCTCGCCCTTACTTTAGGAATCTTGCATTATGGACGAGACGCCAAATTATGGAAACATTGTTAAATATGGATGCTGTGTTAAAATATGGATGCCGCACTAAATTATGGACGGTCATGTACCTTGTGAATTATTGAGGAGAAACTAAATTTCTCTGCTTGCTCGCTTGGTCCGGTTAGATTTTTTTTCTTCTTCTTCTTCTTCTTTTTCTTCTTCCTTCGTCTTCTTTCTTCCTTTTCATCCTTCTTCCTCCTTCTCTTCGTCTCCTTCTTTCTCCTTCTTCTTCTTCTTCTTGTTCTTTTTTTCCTTTTCTTTTACCTTTGGGTGTACTTTGCTACACGAATTTATTTTCTTCTCCCTTCTTATCTATTCATTTAGCTACCATGTTTTTATTTATTTATCAATGTACCTACCTACCTTGTTTCTTCTTTTCCATTTATCTTATCTGAGTATACCTATAACCTATTTGTTATTTTAATCTCTTTAAATGCATCTTATTTCTTATGACTAGAATAGGAAGTTTGAAAAGAGAGATTTGAGAGAATTATTATGTGTATAGGAGAGAGAGAAAAGTAGGAGGGAGAGAGAGGGAGGGAGGGAAAGAGAGACAGAGAGATCTGGGACAATTCTCTTTTGTGCCATTAGTTGTCAGAGAATTTTATGAGCTCCCATAAAATCTGAAGTGTCATAAAACGAATTGTACCTAGTCTTGTCATAGACAGGGGACCAATTCAGGGGTAGATTCTTACTTTTCTTATGGATGCAATAGTCCTACATACTGGACGCCGCACACAGGAATTTCGTCAGGAAAGACCCTCATTTCAATGTAGGTAATTGTACTTTCCTTATTCTGAAGATTTGTCCACACATAATTATAGTCGACGGCCGTCTCGTCGATCGGTTCGATCGATGTCGATCGACGGCCCTCGACCATGTGTGGACACGGCTTTAGGTATAAACTTAGACGATGAATTTTTATTCTGTGACCAGCCTAGTTAGGTTGAAGGGTAGCTCACCTGCCTTGTAAGCGCTAGGTCACGAGTTCAACTCCTGTCTAAGGCGAAAACCAAAAAAAAAATCCCTAAACAGATAAGGTTTCTATTTATGCATTCACATACCTTGTTTCTTATGACTAGAATGGGAAGTTTGAAAAGAGAGATTTGAGAAAATTATTATGGTTATAGGAGAGAGAGAAGGAGGAGGGAGAGAGATGAAGGGAGAGGGAGAGAGAGAGAGAGAGATTGAGAGATCTGGAACAATTCTCTTTTGTGCCATTAGTTGTCAGAGAATTTTATGAGCTCCCATAAAATCTGAAGTGTCATAAAATGAATTGTACATACCTAGTCTTGTCATAGACAGGGGACCAATTCAGGGGTAGATTCTTACTTTCCTTATGAATTCTAGAGTTCTACAACCTACATACTGGACTCCGCACACAGGAATTTCGTCAGGAAAGTCCCCCATTTAAATGTACCTAATTGTACTTTCCTTATTCTGAAGATTTGTCCACACACATAGTCGATGGCTGTCTCGTCGATCGATGTCGATCGAAGGTGCGTTTAAGTCACTCGTACATTGAAGTCGATCGACGGCCCGCCCTCGACCATGTGTGGACACGGCTTTAGGTATAAACTTAGAAGATGAATTTTTATTCTGTGACCAGCCTAGTTAGGTTGAAGAGTAGCTCACCTGCCTTGTAAGCGCTAGGTCACGAGTTCCACTCCTGTCCAAGGCGAAAACCAAAAAAATCCCTAAACAGATAAGGTTCGTTCTCAGAACTGCTGATTTTCTCCTATCCCGTCCTTCTCTTTTCGATTTCAGTTACAGTTCCCTCTGTCATACGTCATACCTCTTTCTTAAAAAAAAAAAAAAATCAATGCTTTGGACCCCATAATTGGGTTTTCATTAAGAGAAATATTGTATAGGGAAATTCTATTTTGAAATTTCGTAGGGAAATCCCGATTAATCCCATTTTGCGGTCTACTCCTAAGACCCCTTCGAACTCCCCTGAATTCCTGAAAAGTTGAAAACCGCAGGAAACAATTTCGCAGTCCGTCGTAAAATCTAGTCATGAAATTTATTGAGACTTTATTTATCACCATTTCAATTGAAAAGCCCTTAATCTCCCGAACTCCTTCTACTCTCTACTCAAATAGAAATTGCTAAGTGATAAAACTTTATAGTCCAATCCAAGAAAGGAGTCAGTTCGTTCTCGGAACGGCTGGCTTTCGCCTATCCTGTCTTCCTTATTTCTTCGCTTTCGGGACGGTACGGTAAGACCTTGGCAAACCAGCCTAGTTAGCTTTTCCCGCCCGGGGCGGATTTTATCCTGCCTTCCTGCTCTCGTCGCTTTTGGGACGATAAGGCCTTAACCTGCCAGCCTACTTAGCTTAGTTGGTAGTGCGTCTGCCTTGTAAGCGCTAGGCCGCGGGTTCGATTCCCGCCCGGGGCGGATTTTATCCTGATGGGATAATGTTCGTTCTCGGAACGGCTGGCTTTCTCCTATCCTGTCTTCCTTCTCTCTTCGATTTCGGGACGATAAGACCATAGCAGTTACAGTTCCCCCTGTCAAACCTCGAAAAAAAAGAGCCAGTTTGTTCCCGCAATTCATGACACTAGCAGGTTGCCCTTGCTTCGCCAAGTAATTGGTCATAAGTTTAGATCAAACAAAGCAGATCTGATATAATTCCACAAGAACAAAATTTTCACCAACTGACTTCTTTCATCCAATGGACTATAAATAAGTGATAATTTCGATGTATTTTCCAATATTTATTTATTTCCCTTACTTCTCTTCTTATTCCCTCGTTCTTATCTTCCTTTTGTGTCGTTTTCATTGAGTTTTCTTTTTGATCGAACAATGTAAATTCTAAATTGACGACTTTGCATTAGGGTCAACAAAATCTCTCTCTCCTCTCTCTCTCTCTCTCTCTCTCTCTCTCTCTCCCCTCCCATTAGGGTCAACAAAATCTCTCTCTCTCTCCCTCCCTCTCTCTCTCTCTCTCTCTCTCTCTCTCTCTCCTTCTCTCTCTCTCTCTCTCTCCTTCTCCCTCTCCCTCCCTCTCTCTCTCCCTCTCTCTCTTCTCTCTCTCCCTCTCCCTCTCTCTCTCTTCTCTCTCTTTCCCTCTTTCTCTCTCTTTCTTTCTCTCTCTCCTCTCTCTCTCTCTCTCTCTCTCTCTCTAATATTTGGACAGAAAATTGACTTCGACAAATATTTGCTCCCGTAATGACTGTCGTGTGTACATATCTACTCGTAATAGAGAGGTAGACATGTAATACTATAGTGAGTATAGTGTGTCCAGATCAATGTGGCAGCAAAAAAAATAGGCATTGTTGCCAAACATGTCACATGTGCAATGGTAGAGAATCTGGACACACTTGCACAGTGCTTCCTCCGACAGTGAAACAAAGTCAGGTAAGGCGATATGCACCTTACCTGTTCTGGAATCCAACCTCTGAACTTAGAGCTACCTCTGCATTTTAAAAGAGAGAGTTCATCAAAAATAGACCTTTACCTCAATTGCAACAATGTAAGGGTTTCCTGCAATCTGATTGGTTCCTTCATTTTGGGTTGATGACTCATTGCTGTCACATTGATCTCGATGAACTATAGGTATATTATAGGTAGCTAAATAGGTTCAGGTAGGTAAATAGGTAGGAGGTACCTATTTAGAAAAAATCCAATCAGAAATTTATTTCTAACACTTCGATTTTACTTTTCGAGTTTTCGGATTTCAGAAAATTCAAAACTTTAATGGGAATTTTTCTAAATACTTGTGCTTTGACTTTGTTTATTTTTTCTTCTTGTTCTTTTTCTTTTTCTTCTTCTTCTAGTCCCATCTTTTCTTCTTCTTAATAATATAGAACTACCTAGGAGAATTAATAATCTAGCATTTAATTTAATTCAATTCATACTGAAATTTATAATACCTACTTCCCCTAGTATAATAATTCATCTAGAACTTCTGGTGCTTCAAACTTTATGAAATTACTTAAATGAAGACTTTATTGCAAGTTCCACTCTAGTTTTAATTGTTCTTCTTGAATTGCCCATATTGTTGGAAAAAAGTTTTTGATAGATGCTGGAATAGTGTTATATTGTTCGAAACAAGTTTTAATGCATAGAAAGTTGTATAGTTTTATATGTAGGTATGTATATTGTTGAAGGAAAGTTTGATACTTGAATGCGTACCTAGTTCCTAGTTTTGTCAACTTATGGGATGACAAAATTTCGAATACACAAGGAGACAGGGAGAGAAAAAGAAAAGAGAGAGAGAAAGAGTGAAAGAAGAAGAGGAAGAGAGAAAGAGAAAGAGAGAGAGAGAATGTGTAGGAGGAAGACAGAAGGAGAGGGAGAGAGAAAGAGAGAGAGAGATACACTGAGAAAGAAAGAGAGAAGGAGAGGAGGAAGACAAAGAAGGAGAGAGAGACTGAGAAAGACAGATGGAAAGAGAGGGAGAGAAAGAGAGCAATGTGATACGAAATTGGGTAGAAAGGGAAGGACCAAAAAAAGGAACAATTAAAGGAGAAAAGGGAAAAGTGTAAGGAAGGAACAAATAGGAAGAAGAGAAGGATGAAAGGAAATTAGGAGGAGAGGAAGGAGCAAGGAAAAGATGGGAAGTAGCAAGGAAAAGAGAGGAAGGAGCAAGGAAAAGAGAGGAAGGAGCAAGGAAAAGAGGGGAAGAAGCAAGGAAAAGAGAGGAAGCAGGAGCAAGGAAAAGAGAGGAAAAAACAAGGAAAAGAGAGGAAGGAAATGAGGGGAAGAGAAAAGTTTTAGGTGCACGGAACTTTTAGTTTTCGTTCCGAGAACAGGTGTGATATTGTAAACAAAACAAAATTAGTGAAAATAATGAAATGAGATGTAAAATGTGAGAGGGAGAGAGAGCGAGAGAGAGAGAGAGGAAAGTTTCAGAGAGAAAGAGGGAGAGATGAAGATAAATTGAGAGAGAGAGAGAGATAAAGAGAAAAAGGTTGAAAGAGACAGTGTGTAAAGAAGATACAGAAAGAAGAAGAAGAAATGGTAGAAATGTGCAAAAGGTAACAGAGCCAAAGAACTGCTAAAGCCTGTGAATTTTATGACTTGACTTGGACTTGAACCACCAACCTCCAGATCCAGAGTCCACCCAGCTAACTCCTAAACTTTTGAGGTTGGTTTCACAATCAAAAATTTCAGTGATAGGTAGGTACATACAACAAGAGAGATTAAAAAAAAAAAAAAAAAAAAAAAAAAAACATGATACCTACCTACCAACATGGAATAAATTTCGAACATCAAAAGAAAGGTAATGTATGACTGAGAAAATTAAACGAAAGAAATGAAAATAATGAAACAAAGTTAATGGGAGTCGAGAGATAATGCAGAAGAAAAATAAACGAAAGGAGAAGGAAAATGAAGAGAAGTAGGCTATGAGGAAAAGGAATTGTATGAAAAAGAAAATTGAGAAGATGAAGAAAAAGAAGAAGAAGAAAATGAAAAAAAAAGAGATGACTTTTAAAATCAAACCGAAAAGAAAGTTAATAGCAGAGAAAGTGTGTGTAGAAGTGTGTGAAGAGAAAAAGAAAGAGGAGAAAGAAGAACGAGAGAAGCAGGTATCTCCTAGAATGGAGAAAGAAGCGCAAAGTGGCAAATTTAAATTTAGCAGAAACTAATTGGCACTCGAAGGCAAGTCTAATCAAACTGAAGAAGAAGGAAGAGAAGAAACTGAGAAAGTTCTTTCCGGAGTTCAAGCAAGGTCTTTTGTAAAAACTATTTACCTATTGTATTATGTTAAACCCATAAAATACACGAGACCTTGTTTAGACTGCTGGGGTAAAGGGACAAGGGACTTATAGTCTCATTCGAGCAGGATAAACAAGGTATATTCTATTCTACGAGTATACATGTTTCCCGAAAGAAGATGAAGGAGAAGAAGAATTAGGCAAAGAAGGAGGAGGGGAAAAGAAGGAGAAACAGAAGAAGATTATGATAAAGAAGAGGAGGAAGAGGAAGAAAGGAAAGCAAAAAGAATGAGAAGGAGACGACAAAGGTTATTAATGGATGAACAAAGTGAGTAATAACTTTTAAGTATTAATTTCAAGAGTGAGTTATGAACTTTTAACTCGGAGATTTTGAATTTAGGTTTGTATGTCCGTCTGTTTGTATGTTTGTTTGTTTATATGTCTGTTTGTTTGTTTGTCTATCTGTTTGTTTGTTTGTTTGTTTGTTTGTTTGTTTGTTTGTTTGTTTGTTTGTTTGTTTGTTTGTTTGTTTGTTTGTTTGTTTGTTTGTTTGTTTGTTTGTTTGTTTGTTTGTTTGTTTGTTTGTTTGTTTGTTTGTTTGTTTGTTTGTTTGTTTGTTTGTTTGTTTGTTTGTTTGTTTGTTTGTTTGTTTGTTTGTTTGTTTGTTTGTTTGTTTGTTTGTTTGTTTGTTTGTTTGTTTGTTTGTTTGTTTGTTTGTTTGTTTGTTTGTTTGTTTGT
>NW_007380641.1:17827-21329 GCF_000475195.1 Diaphorina citri
AGAGAGAGAGGAAGAGAGATAGAGAGAGAGGAAGAGAGATAGAGAGAGAGGAAGGGAGAGAGAGAGAGAGAAAGAGAAGAAGGAAGTAGGGCGGGAGGGCCCAATAGCGAGAGTTAGGAAAGGGGGCCCCGGGGCCCAATGAAGCATTCATATTTTTCAATATTTCCACATCAATGAGTAGACCACCGCATCAATTTTTTACCCCCTCCCTACCTTATCACATTGAGAGGAAACAACAGCTCTCAAAAACTACCGACGGGACGGGGGAGTAAAACCGGGGGTGATTTTGAGGTATTGCACAAAGCTTACTCAATTCTATTTTTTTCGACAACGATTAAATTCAAACGATTAAACTTTCTTTGACTTTGAAGAGATTTAATGGAGGGAACTGTAACAAAGGAGGTATTATTGTCCCGAAATCGAAAACAAATGAGTCCGTTCCTAGAACGAACCTTATCTGGTTAGGATAAAGTTCGGACCGAGCGAGACTCGAACCCACAACCTATAGTAGAGTAGTACAAGCTGGCTTTCTCAATTTCTTCGCTGCCTACACAAAAATTGGAAAGCAAGAAAGTCAAGTCAAAATTCTCTCTCTCCCTCTTCCCTCCTCGCTTTCTCTCTCTTCCTCCTCTCTCTTTCACTCTCCCTCCCTCTCCTCTTTCGTTTCCTCTCTCTTTTTATCCAATGCTCACATTCGTATTCTCCCATTCAGTGAATTTGGAAATACATTCCTTCTTAGTCCTGAGAAGGAGGAAGAGGAGAAGAAGAAAGAAGAGAGGAAGAGGAGAAGAAGAAATATTTAGAGGAGAGGTAGAGGAGAAGAAGAAGGAGGGGAGGTGGATAAAGCGAATTTTGTTCTATGTTCTAGCTTCTCCATTCGAGTAACTGAGAACGAAAAAGTAGAGGAGGGGGAGAAGAAGTAGTGGAGGAGGAGGAAAATCAAATTGACAATTTTTATTTTGTTACCAGATATACCTAGAATAAAACAGTACATACTAGTTTTCTTCTTCTTCTTCTTCTTCTTCTTCTTCTTCTTCTTCTTCTTCTTCTATATGTACCTACAAGAGAGATAAAAAAAAAAAACATGATACCTACCAACGTGGAATAAATTTCAAACATCAAAAGAAAGGTAATGTATGACTGGGAAAATTAAACGAAAGAAATAAAATGGAACAAAGTTAATGGGAGTCAAGAGATAATGCAGAAGAAAAATAAACGAAAGGAGAAGGAAAATGAAGAGAAGTAGGCTATGAGGAAAAGGAATTAAATGAAGAAGGAAATTGAGAAGATGAAGAAAAAGAAGAAGAAGAAAATGAAGAAAAAAAAAAAAAAAGAGAGATGACTTTGAAAATCAAACCGAAAAGAAAGTTGATAGCAGAGAAAGTGTGTGTAGAAGTGTGTGGAGAGAGAAAAAGGAAGAGGAGAAAGAAGAACGAGAGAAGCAGGTATCTCCTAGAATGGAGAAAGAAGCGCAAAGTGGCAAATTTAAATTTAGCAGAAACTAAATGGCACTCGAAGGCAAGTCTAATCAAACTGAAGAAGAAGAAGAAGAAGAAGAAGAAGAAGAAGAAGAAGAAGAAGAAGGAGAAGAAGAAACTGAGAAAGTTCTTTCCGGAGTTCAAGAGAAAATTTTTTTTTTGTTCTTTAATTCTTTGTTTCTCTTTGTCCTTTTCCTCATTTCTTTCCTTCCTTACTCCTTTATTTCCTTAATTCTTCCTTGCTTTCTTTTTTTCCCTTCTTCCTTGCTTCCTTTTTTCCCCTTTCTTTATTTCTTTCTACCTACTTTCTACTCAGGTTAGGCAATACTCGTATGTATACCTACCTAGGAATTGAACGGACTAATTTATTGCCAATTGAAGCGAATGATTTTAATGACGTGGTTGACAGGTTGGCACCATTGCAACACGTAGATATTGTTTCATGTGGGATTTTCATTTCAATGTGGGGAAATGACAGCAAATTGTCCCACATGAAGTTTTGTTACACCTACCAATACTTTGCATGACAGAGAGTGACACATACCTACCTAATTAGACTTACTTTATCATGGACACTCGTTGCTATCTTGAAAGCCCAGAAGAGGTTAGGTAGTAGAACAGCCGCGGTAGATGATCGTGGTTAAAAAAATCAGTACCTATGTGATGTGACAGAGTGAATACAATAGTCCGTCCACTATACCTTTTTTTATTACTATTGTAATAATAAAGGAAGGACGGGCTAAAAAAGAAAAGGAGAGAAAGGAAGAGGAAGGGAATATAGAAGAAGAGAAGAAAAAGGGAGGAGAGCATTGTAAAGGAAAAGAGAAGAAGAATAGAAATATGAAAGGAGGAGAAGGATAGAAAGAAAGAGGATGAGAGGGAGAAGAAGAGAGGAAAGGTGGAAAAGAGGAAGAAATTCAGGAAAGGAGAGATCAGGGGAAGAGAGAAAAATTGAGATAATGGAAAGAGAGGGGGGAAAAGGAGGGGAAGTATAAAGGTGAGATGAAGGAGACAAGAGAAATGGAGAGGGAGAGAGAGAAAGAGAGGGAGAAATTGAGAGAGGGAGGGAGGGAATGGAAAATGCTGACTGACTCGAGAAAAAAACTTTTGTGTGTTTGACAATAATAATAATGGATTGAATCCGCACAAAATCACAAACTGTTACGAAAAAGACGTGTACGGAAGCTCCCTCAAAATGAGAACCTTGAAAATAACAAAGATTCAGCATACTTTACTGCCCCCGATAGAAAGAAGGCATTGTAGAACACACAGCCATACTAGAATCTACAGTCCACTTCAACTGGGAAGTCCGATGACCTTTGGGTTTGTGTGGTCTATTCGAAGATATTTAACAAGTAAGCATGTGAATAGTTGATCCCATGGGATTTTTCACGCCGAATCGAATGGTGAAACTTTTAGAACTGTCCGACTTACAGTTGAGAAGTTGCGGTTCCCCTCCATGCGCTTCCATCGGACTTCCCAGTTGACGTGGACTACATAGATTCCAAGTATCATATTTGTTGTGCACATTGCATATTCAAAAAAGATACCAGGCATTCATACAAAAAAATTGTACACAAAATTATGCAACACAATACCTACATATAATATTATTGGTTAGCTTGGTTGGTAGCGAGTCTGCCTTGAAAGTGCTAGGTCGCGGGATCGATTCCCACCAGGGGAGGATTTCATCCTAAACGTATGGGCTTCGTTCACCTATCCTGTCTTCTTTCTGTCTTCGGTTTCGGGACGATAAGACCTTAGCAGTTACAGTTCCCTCTATCAAACCTCTGAGGAAAAAAAACTTAGCAGTTACCTAAATGTTGAAAAAAAGCAAGTTGACACCTATTGACGGCACTCGTATATTAACCACCGGAATCTATTTCCTTTTTCCCTTCCCTCTCCCTCTTCTCCTCATTCCTTTATTCCTCCTCATTCCTCTTCTCCTCCTCCTCATCTTCCTCCTTCGCCCTCCCACACTTATTTTCATATTGGGAAAAATATTATACAACAATTCCATATCG
>NW_007380642.1:0-1285 GCF_000475195.1 Diaphorina citri
CACCCATTTATCAAACTACCCAGCTACTTCACATTGAGCCTGAGTGGAACTAGGGTATAACTGGTGTTACATCTAAGATAAAATGGATGGATGGTTATCCATCCATGTACCAACCATGCCCAATGTTTTTAACTTAAAAGACTGCTGTATTCGTTCTTACCTTTGGCCTTTTTATGGAAAGAAAAATTTAATAGGTACCGAATACCGAAACCACCTTCTTCCGAAGTTCTTCCTTCTTTTTATCTACAACCGAAACCGAAAATTTTGAAATTTTGAAAATTCGCGCCATTTGTGACAACCCGATCGCAAGTATAGGGTAATAGAAAGTCGCGTGATATTCATCTCGTGATTTCCGCCCGCGAAATTTTTAAAAATGCCAGATGAAAAATAATCCCGAATCGGACAGTTTTCACAGCAATATCAGTAGATTCCTTTTCCTTTGGGAAAATCAAATCTAATCAAAGCGAAAGTGTACTGTGTAGTGAAGAGCGTACAGGAATTGCAGTAATTCATTTAACACCTTGAAATTTGGCACTTGATCTCTCCAGAGTAAGTATGTGTTTAAAACGTATGATCCTAAAACCTAATCTACCAGAAGGAAAATGTTAATCCAAAGTCATCCTAGAGACCACAGACAGTTCTGATAAGAGAAAAACCCATGAAAAACCAGAGTGAAGGAACACTATTTTCCTTTTTGGTAAGTACTTATAAGGAGGAATACAGCAAGGGTTGAATCAATAAGAACAGCTCTTATCAAACTCCCAGATATTGATGTAATTACTCGGGTACTTTTGTGAATTTTATAAGGGTGGTCTAATCCTACATCAGTATAGTGGTGGATTAATGGACTTTCTTTAGACCACTCATCCTGTTTAATGTACTAGATACCTAGATAGGTACCTACTGCCCATATCAGTAGAGTAAATATTAATTATGTACTAATAATCAACTTCACTATTAGATTAGATCAAAACAATTTTTTTTCCAGGTTTCCTAGCTTATTGCCTGTCATGGAAGCTAGAAATGTTAAAGTACCTTTAGAATGTAGGTAAAAAACAATCTGCTTGGAAATCAAATGTTAACAAGATGGTGATGACTTTGGACTCGCTATATCCAGAATTGAAACTTCAGATCCTGACATATTTGGACATTCATGAATTGCTCATGTTTTCCCTCGTGTCCAAGCAATGGTATGAGTTCATCTCCTCCGATGTGGTGTGGCTTGAACGATTCAGGTGAGAAAAGAACACAGTGGCATAGAGATGACCTCTTATTTCTACTATTT
>NW_007380642.1:1362-21210 GCF_000475195.1 Diaphorina citri
CGGGAGTTTGTGTTTTTTTTTTTTTTTTTTTTTTTTTTGCGTGAAACTTTAGATTTCTAATATGAAATTAAAAATGAGGGTTCTCATTCCAAATTCTTGAAAAAATGATTTTTATGCAAGAAGTGCCACTTCTGGGGGGGGGGGAGCGAACATGGTTTTTTACGCCACCACTGGATGGACCCATGTGCCATGTGCCCTTTATTTTCCTAGGATCAAACAGAATTCAAAAATTTCTAGTTCTTCAAAAAATAAACGGGTACCTTACAAGAATTGGGGGACAACTGTATTAATTATTTACACTCGTAATTTTAGTTTGTCTCCTCTTTCTCAAGTATGCCTTTATCTTATATGCCCTAAAGTTATTTTTAATAATAATTAAAGTAATGTAAAATTATAATTTTATCATTAGCATTGTTTATTCAGATCATTTTCCTCGTTTAGTTTTAGTCAATTCTATTTACCTAAATTACTTTCTGCAAGTTGCTTTAGAAATAAATATCACTGGTTTAATCTATTTGTAACTTTCAAACTATGTTAGAGGTTCTTTTTTACTATGTATTTATTTATTATAAACAAATAAAAAGAAAAAAAAAATATATATTATTACTATCGAAAAGGTATATCCACTTTATTTATAACACTGGCCTGCAAAATGAAACGACCTGAGAGTTGCAAGCCAACTTTTAATCAATTCGGGGGTTTTCGAGGTCGCTGAATCCGAATATGATAACCGTTTTTCTGGGTTGGTTCAAAAATCGCGTTTTTACCTTTTGTCGACCATATCTTTACGCTTAATTTTTTATTTTATTTTTTTTTTTTTAATTTTAGGAACACCCTGTATATGGCCTGAAAATTGACTAGATATATGTAAAATGTTGTGCTGAATCCGAAAACGCGTTGTGCTATGTCCGAAAACGCGTCGGAAAAACGGCAAAAAAGTCACTTTTTTCACATTTCATGCCTAAAGTTTCTATCCTGGTCACTTCAAAAAAAAAAAAAATGGTAAAAAAAAAAAAAAAAAAAAAATGATAGAGTGCAAAAAATCGGGGCTGTTAGCATGTTCTTTTTTTGAAGGGGTATGATTAGGCTGACCATACGTCCCGCTTTCGGCGGGACAGTCCCGCTTTGGAGCCTCTGGTCCAGCTGTCCCGAGAAATCCTCTGGGGACGCTAAAATGTCCCGCTTTCGCCCAAAGTCCCGATATTGTCCCACTTTAGCTGGTCCGAACCTAATATTATCATTGAGAGCAAAAATCCCCTGCCATGCTTAGAAAAATTTGTTTGTCAGAGAAGTATTAATGGTAAGTTGAACAGAGAATTAAATTTCAAAAATGCATGTCAGCATGTATATGTAAGTGTCTTTGTGTTTTTTATGTTTATACCTACCTAGTTAAGTGGGTATATAAACATATTTTATACCCACCTGGCTAGGTGGGTATAAAATATGTTTGTACCTCACCACCCCCCCCCCTTGGTCCAAAAAGGACTGCGTCCCGCTTTGGGCCAAAAAAATTATGGTCACCCTAGGTATGATAGAACGAATTGAAACTGCTAAGGTCTTAATGTCGAAGACAATAAGACCTTAGACCTTACCGAAATCAAAGAGAGAAGGAGGACAGGATAGGAGAAATCCAGCTGTTCTGGGAACGAACCATATTCGTTGCACGATAGAGTGCAAAAATTCGGGGCTGTTAGCATGTTCTTTTTTTGAAGGGGTATGATAGAAGGAATTGAAACTGCTAACGTCTTAACGTCGAAGACGATAAGACCTTAGACCTTACCGAAATCAAAGAGAGAAGGAGGACAGGATAGGAGAAATCCAGCTGTTCTGGGAACGAACCATATTCGTTCAGGATAAAATCTGTCTTGGACAGGAATCGAACCCGCGACCTAGCACTTACAAGGCAGACAGACCCTCGAAGCTTCCTTTGACAAGCAATAATTTGATATATTCTAGATTTTAATCAAATTCCTTTCATATATTTCATTGCCTCAAAAAACGTTTCATTATTATTTACCAAAGATTCAAAATCCTTCACTTAGGGTTGTTTTCCTTGTTCAAATGATAAACTACTCTTTGTTTCAGGTTTGGTGGCATTAACACTCGGTTCAAAGTCTACAACTACCTCGAAATGTTTCACATAATAGAATTTATTTGGGGTACATTTTCTTGATCTTTATTTTACCATTCCCCCCCTCAAAAAGCGTTTCATTATTATTTACCAAAGCTTCAAAATCCTTCACTTAGGGTTGTTTTCCTCGTTCAAATGATAAACTACTCTTTGTTTCAGGTTTGGTGGCATTAACACTCGGTTCAAAGTCTACAACTACCTCGAAATGTTTCACATAGTTCACTTATCCAATCTCAACATTCCTGACCAGTACTTAGAAGCAGGGTTCTGTTACCGGTATGTTTATATATATATATTAAAAAAAAAAATGTTTCATATAAGGAACTGTAGCTTCTGAGGCCTTGTCGTACCGAAAACGAAGAAAAGGGGAAGACAGGATAGGAAAAAGCCAGCTGTTCCGAGAACGAACCTTATCTGCTAAGGATAAAATCCGCCCCGGGCGTTAATAGAACCCGCAGCCTACCACCTACAAGGCAGACGCAGCACCTGCCTTGCTAACTGGGCTGGCTAATTAAAGACCTTCGTGCCTTGGTAGCTTGGAAGGTAGGGTGCCTGCTTTGTAAGCATTAGGTCTCGAACTTGTAGTTGTTTTTTTTTTATTATAAAAAAAAAGAGTATTTCACCGCCGCGCCGTTTTTACTTCGTAGCAATGAAACAACTGCTACATTAGACGCATGTGCTATGTGTCGTAGCATGCCCAGCCCGTAGTATGTCTCTCATCAGATGGGCGAGAAGAGACACAGTACTTCCCATTTTTCTGCTCTTTAGTTAGTGCAAAATATCCTATCTTCATATTACCTATCTTCATTTGTTTCAAGACTGCTAGAATCAAAAGCTGCACCACCACCATCAGAACCAAACGTTCAGTCCAAAACCAGGAACAAAATAATGGACAAACCTGACAAGCCCTCTACCCCAACAACACTGCCTTCCATGTCCACAGTAAGCAGAACCCTCACTCCCAAGCAGCTTCGGGAAGTGAGCGCATGTAAATTTCTGGCCCTGCATAAAACCAAGCTGGCCTTCTATCTGAACAAGACAACTTTGATTTACAATCGCCTCCTGGAGATAGTATCAGTAAAGATGTGAACTTACCTATCTTCATTTGTTTCAAGACTGCTAGAATCAAAAGCTGCACCACCACCACCACCACCACCACCATCACAACCAAACATTCAGTCCAAAACCAGGAACAAAATAATGGACAAACCGGACAAGCCCACTACCCCAACAACACTGCCTTCCATGTCCACAGTAAGCAGAACCCTCACTCCGAAGCAGCTTCGGGAAGTGAGGGCATGTAAATTTCTGGCCCTGCATAAAACCAAGCTGGCCTTCTATCTGAACAAGACAACTTTGATTTACAATCGCCTCCTGGAGATAGGAGATGTAACAAAAATGAGGCATATGTATTGTGACTACTTTATATCAAATGATGAGCTACCTGTGGAAAGCAACTACTATGAAAAGTAAGCGGATCTATTATAAGACAAAATAAAAATTGGATTAAAAAAAAAAGCACGATAGAGTGCAAAAATTCGGGGCTGTTAGCATGTTCTTTTTTTGAAGGGGTATGATAGAAGGAATTGAAACTGCTTCCTAGTTCCTCATTTTTTCATTGACTTAGAAACCTCACCCAAGTAAGCGCAACTGCTCTATTGTACTTTGCGTTATTGTTCTATGTTATAGGTTGTCTGGCTGGGGGACTTGAAACAGCAAGTACAGCAGCCTGAATTTCCCTTGCTAAAGAAATAGCAAAGGTTGATTGCGAAGGACATCAACTCGTAAAATTTGTAGTCAAAACCAAATGTCAGCCCAAAGCAATCAGCCTTAGTTAGGACTGATTGAGAGGCTGACGAAAAACGCACACCCCGTCTGTATATGGGAAAAGGCGTTTGGCCAACACCTGAGAGCAGCCTAAGACGCGTTTCGTTCTTATTTGAAATTTTGAACTCATCAGTTAGACATAGCTCTCAGGTGCTGGCCAAGAAACACCCAAAAAAAATCAGCGCCACAGGCGAATAAAAAGAAAAAAGTTTGTTGCTAAATATATAACTTATCTTTCCCCCCCCCCTCAGATTTCACTCGCGGACATCATCCAGCCTGAGGAGAAGGTAGCCCAGGCCTATCTGTCCTCCCCCTCCCGTACTCTCCTTCTAGTTGAGTACCACACCAGGAAATATATCCAGGAGAAAATGATCCTCCTTGATCTCCTGGGACGGAAAAGTCCAGACCCCTCCGTGGGAGTGAAAAGTCCCAACCAAGCCGGTGAAAGTATCGGTCGTTCCGGGAGACTGAAAAGTCTAAACCAGCCAGTGAAAAATTCCAGCGTGGGAAATAAAAGTCCCGAGGGACTGAAAAGTCTAAACCAGCCAGTGAAAAATTCCAGCGTGGGAAATAAAAGTCTCAGCCATTCCGTGGGAAAGAAAAGTCCCGGGGGACTGAAAAGTCCCAGCCAGTACGTTCTGTGGACGACGAAGCTGAACTGTCTCCAATCGTTCATGAAGCTGGAAGTGACGCGGGACTATGCAGTCCTCATGCGGAACAAGAAGACAGAGAACTTCCAGCTTAGCTTCCAAGTTTACGATCTTGAGTCAGGTAAAACTTCAATGGCTAGCCTAGTTATGAAGCGTTTGTCCTCAGATTTGTTCTAAAGGTGTGTTCTCACATAGTCGACCGGCTGTCGATCGCTGTGAATCGACGGCCGGTTGACTTTGTTTGGACACACCTTTAGAAAGCACATAATTGTGTTTGACACACTGAATAATCAATAAATGGAAATTAAACAAGCAGGGTCCATCCCTCCGGGAATTTTTTAGCCCGTAGTGATTAGAGAAAATCAATACCTATGTGGAGAACTTCCAGCTTAGCTTCCAAGTTTACGATCTTGAGTCAGGTAAAACTTCAATGGCTAGCCTAGTTATGAACCGTTTGTCCTCAGATTTGTCCTAAAGGTGTATTCTCACATAGTCGACCGGCTGTCGATCGCTGTGAATCAACGGCCGGTTGACTTTGTTTGGACACACCTTTAGAAAGAACATAATAGATCAGTTGCAATGGGTAAAAATTATTAATAAATGGTCGACTCCTATGTAAAAAGTTGTGAAAAATCCAAATCTGAGGTCAAAACTCCGAAAAAATAACTGTAAAAGGTCGAAAATTCAATTTTTATTTTCCGTCAGAGTTCAGGACTCTGACGACAGACTTCAGATGATGCGCAGAACGGAACGGTTGGCTTTCTCCTATCCTGTCTTCCTTCTCTCTTCGATTTCGGGACGATAACCTTGATGCTCTATCCATGCTGTCCGCTCCACACTATTTTTGGCCTAGGACCTCCATCATTATTATTATTATTATTACAGTTCCCTCTGAAAAAAATGTAAATATCACAGGGTATTACCTAGCATCATGCTATACAAGAGAAAATGGTTACGGAGGTTCATGCATATACTTAAAAACAGATATAAAGAGCCAATCTATAGATAACATAAACAAATTAGGCAAAATGTATGATTTCGAATGCTGTTCAGCTAAAATAACGAAATACAAACTTAATATTATATGTATATATAGACAACCTCAATCAAATATAGACAACTTTTTATCACAATTTACTGAACTAATAGAATACATATCACAGAATAGCAATAAAAAATATAAAACTATTATTTGCGGAGATTTCAACATTAACTTCTTGAATGAAAAAGACAAAAACGTTCAAAAATTCAACGAGATAATAGAAGAAAACAACTTCAAAAATACCTATGTACTTACCTAATTTGTTTAATATTCAGTTTATTATTATTCTTGATTTGATTTTTTGATTTTACTTTCATGTAATGATTTAAAATCAAGACTAGAGCCCGTTCTCCCTTTATTCCCAATATAATGTTCAAGTCACCCATCCATTTATTCGCCTTTCTCGGCGTAGCTTAACACAGGTGACGCTAAAACCGGTCTTAAATTATCGACTGAACTGTTACCTAAAACTTTCTCGCTTTGAGTTCATAGACTGACAGACGGACAGACAGACACCGAAGCGAATACAATAGTCCGTCCACTATACCTTTTATTATTAGTAATAATAAAGGAAGGAGGACTATGAAATGATAATAATATTCACGCCAGCCTAGTTAGCGCGGAGGGTAGCACGTCTGCCTTGTAAGCGCTAGGTCGCCGATTCAATTCCTGCCCCGGGGGCGAACTTTATCCTGAACAGATAAGGTTCGTTCTCGGAACGGCTGGCTTTCTCCTATCCTGTCTTCCTTCTCTCTTCGATTTCGGGACGATAACCATTTATCTCGGTATCTAGAAGTCGTAGAAGAAAAAGAAAAATTCCGTTGGTCCTCCTTTTTCCTGCTCTATGACTTTGAAACATCACCCAAGTAAGCGCAACTGATCTATTCAGTTTATACAAATTCAGTTTTTACAAATATACAATTCAGTTTAGTTACAATAATAATAATACCTATACAAGAGAAAAAATAGAAATTACTTACCGAATTCCTTGTATAAGTAGACTCCGTTCTTCCTGATATTTGAGATAGCTACAATGGATAGCAGGATAGGAAAGAGGGTTGCCTTGATGCTGTATCTTGTATCTATGCTGTCCGCTCCACACTATTTTTGGCCTAGGACCTCCATTATTATTATTATTATTATTATTATTATTACAGTTCCCTCTGATATTTTTGATACTTTTTCTTTGCTGCTACAGCTGCTACATTAGACGCATGTGGTCTGCGTCGTAGTATGCCTCTCATCAGATTGTGATTGATATTTCAGGATCCAAACTGTACGAAGTTCCCTTTCATCCGGATTTCTACGATTTCAAGGAGTGGTTCTTTCCCAAACATGGCAACATACTGACGGTGCTGTTAGAACAGTCGATCTTCTTCTATGATTTAGACGATGAGGAAGAACTTGATGTTACCATACCATGGAGTAAGTACCAGATCAGCGATTTCTAGCTATCAAATATTTAATGTATATCAATATAGGTTATTGTTTACACAGGTCAAAAAAAATGAAATAAACAAAATATATGGAAATACAAATATACAAAATGGCTAGCGGCCCGCCAGACCATTTTTGTGGGCCGTAAAGCTTTTAGGGCCCCCCTCGGGCTTGATTTTTGCTCTCCTACTATGGGTTGGACTCCGAACATGGAGCGTCCACCCCGCATCACCTCGATAAAATCCTGAATACGGGCCTGCTCCCCTGTGTATGTGGCTCGCGAAGTACCTGCCAGACGGCCCGGGCCTCACGCTGTTCCTCATCGATCATCCCTCCGATCTGCCCCTGACGTTTTATTTAATGCCTAAATGCCTAGAATGACGTAGATATTACTGGGCGTTTCATGAAATGCCTAGGCAAATCATTATATTATATTACTATCGATTTCATTCTACACTTTGTCCAAGAACGCTAGGCATTTCATAGAATGACTAGGTATTCTATAGAAATTATAGAATGCCGGTATTATAAAGATTGCCCGTAACACGTATACCAATTCAATTGCAATAACATGAATTGTTCCCACACTAGATATGTCAAACGGTTCTCCCCGGGAGACCGTTCCGTACGGTTGCTCGACGGCCCGGGCCATACACTGTTCCTCCTCGACCATTCCTTAGATCTGCCCCTGACGTTTTATATAATGCCTAGAATGACGTAGATGTTACTAGGCATTTCATGAAATGCCTAGACAAATCATATAATATCATATTACCTACCCCCCATAATGTATCAAATATATAAGACCTTGGTTAGGCGAAGTACCTGCCAGACGGCCCGGGCCCCACGCTTTTCCTCATCGATCATCCCTCCGATCTGCCCCTGACGTTTTATATAATGCCTAGAAGGACCTAGATATTACTAGGTATTTCAGACAAATCATATAATACTATCGATTTCATTATACACTTTGCCTAAGAAGCTAGGCATTTCATAGAATGACTAGGTAGGTATTCTATAGAATGCCGGTATTATATAGATTGCCCGTAACACGTATACCAATTCAATTGGACTAACATCAATTCCTCTCTCACTAGATATCTCAAGCAGTTCTCCCCAGGAGGATGAGGACCGTTCCGTACGGTTCCTAGACGGCCCGGGTCACACGCTGTGAAGCTAGGCATTTCATAGAATGATTAGGTATTCTATAGAATGCCGGTATTATATAGATTGCCCATAACACGTATACCAATTCAGTTGGACTAACATCAATACCTCTCTCACTAGATATCTCAAGCAGTTCTCCCCAGGAGGATGAGGACCGTTCCGTACGGTTCCTAGACGGCCCGGGTCACACGCTGTTCCTCCTTGACCATCCCTCCGATCTGCCCCTGACCATGACGCTCATCGACTATCATCGGAACCGGTCGGCTCTCGTCGGCACTTTCCGTATGGAGGCGGACAGCGCGGAGTATGCGTATGGAGAGAGCGATGGGGACTTCGGATGGGATCGGAATTTCCGATGGTTGACGCAGAGCGGCGATCGAACCAAGCTGTACCCGGTGTGGTGAACCCGGTAAGTGCTTATAGTCAATCCAGATGGATATGAGGGCAGTGAGTCATCAAAAAAGTGGGCTACGTTGCCAAACATATCAAAGGTGCAACGGTAGAAAATCTTCAAAAGAGGAAGGTACATTGCACAGTGCTTCCTCCCACTTGCACAGTGATTCAACCTCTTGAAAAAAAAAAAGGTTACAGATCGAAGCTACATCTGCTTTTTAAAAGAGAGAGTTTATAAAAATAGACCTTTACTTTAAATGCAACAATACAAGGAATTCTCGCATTCTGACAGGTTCCTTCATTTTGGGTCGATGACTCCTTGCTCTCATATCCATCTGGACGGACTATAGTTTGTTTATATTTAGGGTGCGTTTATCAATCGTTCTGTAAAAGTCCTATGTAAAGGGTATCCCAATAAGAACGCAAGATTTGATTGATCACTAAAGCATCCATTTCCATGACAAACAATAGATTTCTCACATGATATGATAAGTA
This sequence comes from Diaphorina citri, assembly GCF_000475195.1. Taxonomy (NCBI): domain Eukaryota; kingdom Metazoa; phylum Arthropoda; class Insecta; order Hemiptera; family Psyllidae; genus Diaphorina; species Diaphorina citri. The sequence continues at coordinate 10,505 of NW_007380642.1, forward strand.
AACATTCTGAAATTATGTATGGAACAGTAATCAGGCAAAAAAACCTCCTCGAGTTTGATGGCACATTCGTTCTCTTTTGACAAAATTTTCGAAGACAAATGTAAGGAAATTAGGCTGGATTTTGTTGATTTTTCAATGCTTCAGTTTGTGTGGGTTTGTTGGTGTAAACCTGTGACTTTAGATACACCCACAGAGAGTAGTCTAGGGGGGTCAAATCAACACACTTTTACACGGATTTTTTTTGAGTATTCTATAGTAGTTACTTATTTATTTTGAATGACATTTTACAATGCAATACAAAAGATTTGAACTCTTCAAAAAGAAATATACTGTCACCCTGAGGGTGTCACGCACATTTTGTGAGAATCCGCGCGATTTTAGACCGATCTGAACTTATTAAGCGTTATTTTACGTTAACTGTCTACTAGGTTTACTAGACCATCTATTCGGATCTGAACTTATTAAGCGTTATTTTATGTAAACTGTCTACTAGATTTACTAGACCATCTATTCAGCACTGCACAATAAAAGGGAAAACATAAAATCACTACATAAATAGCCAATCCCTTTTCAACTGCAGTTTATTCTTTTTATTTCATTATTATTTGCTGAATATTGAATAAAACATTAGTGGCTCAATATAATATTTATGCTTAATTGAGTACTCCAATAAAAGTATTAGCTAATAAAAATACTATCAAACATTGATTGTTGGCTAGGTAACTTTTGTAATTTAATATCTATGTACACGATATCATGTTTATCTAATTATTTCTATTTACATAGTTTGCCGTCAGCATTTTATGCTGCAGTTGATTTTATATTAATTGAAATATATTTTTCAAGCGAAAAATGCATTATCGTTCATTTAAAACAACAATGGCGTGGGGAAATTGTTTTATCGAACCATTTAATTAGCTCTGATCATTATCCTATTAAATTTTAATTAGTTTTATGCACATTGTTTGATTTTTTCAGTTTAGATTTTTTGGGATAACTGGGCTGTAAATTAATGAGTAATTTTGTTTATTTGGTAGCAATTAGCACAGAGGACCAAGGATACTAGATGACATATTTCTTCACACACAACGTTTTAAAAAGAGAAACCACACTGATTCTTATTTAGGTAAGTATCTACTTCTTGTTACATATTTTTACTTGTTCACCAGAAAACTGACGCCGTCGCCAGATGAGTAATTTTGTTTATTTGGCAGCAATTAGCACATATGACAAAGGATCTTAGATGACATATTTCTTCACACACAACGTTTTGAGAAACCACACTGATTCTTATTTAGGTAAGTATCTACTTCTTGTTACATATTTTTACTTGTTCACCAGAAAACTGACGCCGTCGCCAGAGATTATGAAAGTCTTGCGTTCTGAAATCCCATCGCTCCCATCACATTGTGAATCATCTGTAACAAAAGAGACATGGAAAATAAGGAATTATAGGTACTTACCTGTCTAATATTTTATTGGAAACAAATTCTTGGAATTTCAATATGAAGAACGAAGCTCCAATGAAAATACAGTATGTTTTTATTACATATCAAAGAAAATGTATTCGCACTGACATAGGGCGTTTATTATAGCTGGTGGCAATAGGTAGGTACTTATACCAATACCAAAGTAATGCGACAGTTTCGTTCCCTCAATAAATAAACACTGAACTTCTAATAATATAATTACATATATTGGAAATATTTTTTTTTTAAATTTAGGCATCACATACGAATTTCTAGTAAAAACACAATACGCTTTTGTAATTTCACCACGCCTCAAAATTTGAACTTTCCGAACGAAATTGTCGCATTTGAATTCAAACGGAAAAGCGGTAAGAATTTTCCAGTTCAATGGATATTAATGTGGGGCCATAGAAGCATAAATTATGCTGTGTTTTCGCTCTTTTCTTGTTTATTTAACACCCAAATTCTCCACACCGTTCCCCTTTCTCTTCTAGGGTCCCCATTACAGCACGGGGGCCATAGAAGCATAAATGATGCTGTGTTTTCGCTCTTTTCTTGTTTATTTAACACCCAAATTCTCCACACCGTTCCCCTTTCTCTTCTAGGGTCCCCATTTACAGCATCTCTCCCCTATTCTCCCTTGACGTGCGGAGAAAAATGTGTTGTTTTTCTTCTCTCTCGTTCTCTTTTCTACTTCGTATTTTCTCCTTCTTCGTCTTCTTACTGTTTTTCTTCCTTCTTGTTCCTCTTCCTCCTTCTTTTTCTTCTTATACCCATTCCTTCTACTGCTGCTTTTCCTCCTTTTTCTTATTACTTTCTATTACTAACAGTATAGCGGAGCTATACTAGTAATGAAAGTATTGCAATCGGTCCAAATTTTCAAAATCGGGAAATGTTACTTCGTATTTTCTCCTTCTTCGTCTTCTTACTGTTTTTCTTCCTTCTTGTTCCTCTTCCTCTTCCCTTCCTCCTTCTTTTTCTTCTTATACCCATTCCTTCTACTGCTGCTTTTCCTCCTTCTTCTTATTTTTCCTTTTCTTCTTCTGCTCCTTATGCTCTTTTTTTCTTAGCTTTTTTTTCTCACCTTTGTTTTTTTTTGTCGTCGTCTAAGGCGAATGCTTTATTGCCTCTGTTTACTCACGGGCTACGAATGAAATTTTCGAAAAGGTTAACCTTCCTTTTCACCCGGATGCTTGGTGTATCTGCTCAATTGATTGTTTACTTTGTCTTTGACTTAACATGCCTGGTAGTGTATCTGCTCAATTGATTGTTTATTTTGTCTTTGACTTAACATGCCTGGTAGTGTATCTGCTCAAAATTCTTCAGCCAAAGGAAAAACGGTCCCCCGTTACTTACCCAAAGTGTCTATTATAGTCGTTGGTTTCATGTATGGATCCAGTTGTTGAATTGAGTGCCTGAAGACCCGCGAAGAAAACCTGGTAAGATGGAAAGAAGGTGCTACCTACGTTATGTAGGTAAGGGACATTTCTTTACGTCAACAATAATTTATGGATTTAGTAATAGACAAATTCATTGAATAATCAGAAAATTACATACATATTTCTGTAGGTACCGAATTCGATATAGGTATTGTATGTAATACTAGCGGGATACCTGCGAGCTTTGCATCGCTCAGTTTTCGGCCAAAAATTTCGAATTTCTTGAACAACTTGCGAACGGCTGGCTTTAGGAAATTTGATATTGCAGACTCATGACCTCGTGACCGCACGAATTTTTCATGCCGTGTGGACGGGCTGTAAGAAGACAATCTGACATCGAAATATGATTGAAATGGTCTCGGAAGTTCGGAGTTTATACCTACACTAGCGGGATACCCCGCGAGCTTGGCATCGCTCAGTTTCTTGAATAACTCGCGAACGGCTGGCTTTAGGAAATTTTAACCTAGCCTATAACCACCGCCATAAAAATGTGAACCTGTGTACAAAATTTCAAGTTTCTACGACTTACCGTTTAGACGGCAACCTCTTACAGACAAAGAAACAGAAAACCTCTCTTATTAATAAGATAACGTAGGTATCGATTCTATGGTATTCTAGATAGGACACCTAAAAGACCATAAGCATTAACCCCACCATTGATCTGTACGTAGAGAGAGAAACTCTGTAGGTAGTCCAGCCCAAATTTTACGGTTCCCAAAAGGACAGCTTAGAACTTTTTCCTCATCTACAGTGTCTGAATTTAGCCGCGATCAAGAAATTTGCTCTCGGGGTGACGCACCCTGTACAGCAAATAAATGAAAATAAACAGAAAACCTCTCTTATTAATAAGATACAGTATGGTTGCTGATGATCAAGCGTGGGAGGTGCGCGAACGTACCTTGAACCGTTGAACCGCTTTTGCATTACTTCAAGGCACATTCTTTTACATCCATGCCTATTCAAGAACGGAAAAGTTCGGTCAGAAAATTTCCGCCCTGACCGGAATTCGAACCCAGCACCTCCAGTATGAGAGTCAGTGCTCTTGACCACTCAGCTACAAAGATGGGCAAATGAGATGGAACTAAATTAACTTTGAACACTTGGAACTAAATTAAAGTTAACTTGTTCCAAAACTTTTTCATCCCCCTGTACAATGATTTACCTGTAAACTGGGCACTCCGCGGGCGTTGTACTTGATCATAGCGCCCACCTGCGACAGTCCCGTAGAGCTGAGCGGCCCCGTGCCGCTACTGAGGAACTCACTCAGCGACCTGTTGTTCAACTGGTTGCGACCGTCACTACCCAGAAGGTCGACTTTGACTTGATAGGAGACGTGATTCTTGAGATTTTCCCCCACGCCTCGGAGCGGGACACGAACCGGGACCCCTGGGATTGAGAAGAGAAGAGGGATTGCCGATTACAACTATATGTTTAGATTAGAGCCTTTTTGAGTGAAGGAAAAAAAAAGAGGTTTGTAAATGCAGTTTCTTTGTGTTATTATGTCACAACTTTGGTGCTCACTGCAGCATTGTAGGATTTTTCCCAATGCTACAAGCCTGAAATTTCCCTCGCTAACGAAATAGCATCTTCCATATTTATTTAGAATTTATTCGTTTGACAATGAAACTTTTCTTCTTCAACCTATATGTTGTAATTATCTTTTTCCTATAATCCATATAAAAGAAATATTTTAGTTAGGTACAATTCAGTTTAGTTTTCAGTTTTATACAAATTCAGTTTTTACATATATACAATTCAGTTTAGTTATAATAATAATACCTATACAAGAGAAAAAATAGAAAGTACTTGCCGAATTCCTTGTATAAGTAGACTCCGTTCTTCCTGATATTTGAGATAGCTACAATGGATAGCAGGATAGGAAAGAGGGTTGTTGTCTCGCAGCAGGATTCTGCCTGTGCTTTTAGTTTTGAGCAGAGTAGGACTGATACTGGAAGAAGAGAAAACGGATAAAGTTTTTATATGAAATTTAAAAAAATTACAACAGTGGTTCAGAGAACCGTCGAACTCAGTCGAAAATTCAGAAGAAAAGAATAAAATTTTCTATTATTTAGTAATACCTATTACCACCAACATCCAGGTTGGTGTTGGTGGTAATATCTGCTCAATTGATTGTTTATTTTGTCTTTGACTTAACATGCCTGGCAGTGTATCTGCTCAATTGATTGTTTATTCTGTCTTTGACTTAACATGCCTGGCAGTGTATCTGCTCAAAGTTCTTCAGTGAAAGGAAAAGCGGTCCCCCGTTACTTACCCAAAGTGTCTATTGTAGTCGTTGGTTTCATGTATGGATCCAGTTGTTGAATTGAGTGCCTGAAGACCCGCGAAGAAAACCTGGTAAGATGGAAAGAAGGTGCCAAGTTAGTTTTTGATATTGTAGACTCATGACCTCGTGACTGCACGAATTTTTCATGTGGACGGGCTGTGAGAAGACAATCTGACATCAAAATATGATTGAAATGGTCTCGGAAGTTCGGAGTTTATACCTACACTAGCGGGATACCCGCGAGCTTTGCATCGCTCAGTTTCTTGAATAACTCGCTAACGGCTGGCTTTAGGAAATTTTAACCTAGCCTATAACCACCGCCATAAAAATGTGAACCTGTGTACAAAATTTCAAGTTTCTACGACTTACCGTTTAGACGCCAACCTCTTACGAACAAACAAACAGAAAACCTCTCTTATTAATAAGATACGGTATGGTTGCTGATGATCAAGCGTGGGAGGTGCGCGAACGTACCTTGAACCGTTGAACCGCTTTTGCATTACTTCAAGGCACATTCTTTTACATCCATGCCTATTCAAGAACGGAAAAGTTCGGTCAGAAAATTTCCGCCCTGACCGGAATTCGAACCCAGCACCTCCAGTATGAGAGTCAGTGCTCTTGACCACTCAGCTACAAAGATGGGCAAATGAGATGGAACTAAATTAACTTTGAACACTTGGAACTAAATTAAAGTTAACTTGTTCCAAAACTTTTTCATCCCCCTGTACAATGATTTACCTGTAAACTGGGCACTCCGCGGGCGTTGTACTTGATCATAGCGCCCACCTGCGACAGTCCCGTAGAGCTGAGCGGCCCCGTGCCGCTACTGAGGAACTCACTCAGCGACCTGTTGTTCAACTGGTTGCGACCGTCACTACCCAGAAGGTCGACTTTGACTTGATAGGAGACGTGATTCTTGAGATTTTCCCCCACGCCTCGGAGCGGGACACGAACCGGGACCCCTGGGATTGAGAAGAGAAGAGGGATTGCCGATTACAACTATATGTTTAGATTAGAGCCTTTTTGAGTGAAGGAAAAAAAAAGAGGTTTGTAAATGCAGTTTCTTTGTGTTATTATGTCACAACTTTGGTGCTCACTGCAGCATTGTAGGATTTTTCCCAATATCTCAATAATCCTAAAATCCAATGTTTACCTACCATGCTGGCACCGGTCGCTATGCGCATTTATATGCCATAGCTACTCATTTTCCTCTGGCACCGGTCGCTATGCGCATTTATATGTCATAGCTACTCATTTTCCTCACGAGGCTGAGTGGGCCCCGCAACAGCCAGTCACGGAATCAATCATTTGCATGATACAAATTTCTTGACCCCGCCGAGAATCGAACCCGGGTCTTCCGCGTACAAGGCGAGGGCAATGACCACTACGCCATGGGAGCTGACAAAAAAAAAGAGGTTTGATCGTTTGATAGAGGAACGGAGGTTTTATCGTCCTGAAGTCGAAGAGAGAAGGACAGGATAAGAGACAATGAGCAGTTCCGAGAAAGAATCTCACTGTTAGTCGACAGTTCAGTGCAGGCGGAAATGAACCCTCTATCTAACCTTTACAAGATAGTCGAGCTCGAAGCTAACTAAAGGTATAAACCTACTATCATCACGCCACGTCACGTGAACTATGCAGGCGGAAATGAAAGAGAATTGCATTAGTTTTGAGTGAAAAGTGGAAAAAAAAAATGTATGGGCATGTGCTGAGCTGGTTGAGAGTGAGGACTGAGTTCTCAATTCTGAAAGCTGTCTCATTAAGATTAAGAGGAACAAGGCAGATTGTTAAGCCTTGTGCTTTAGATGATGGAGCTGGCTTGATGTATATTGATGATTGAAAAAAAAAAAATTAAAACTTCTTATTAAAAAAAACCCTCTATCTAACCTTTACAAGATAGTCGAGCTCGAAGCTAACTAAAGGTATAAACCTACTATCATCACGCCACGTCACGTGAACTCATGGGGGGTCAAAAAGATGTAGTTCAAATTTTTCCCATAATACAGTAGGACCAGTAGGTGATTTCGTTCAGGACAGATATACACTACTATCACCTATCACGTCACGTGAACTCATGGGGGGCCAAAAAGATGTAGTTCAAAGTTTTCCCATAATATTGTAGGTGATTTCGTTCAGGACAACTACACTATCACGTCACGTGAACTACTATCACGTCACGTGAACTCATTGGGGGGTCAAAAAGATGTAGTTCAAAGTTTTCCCATAATATAGTAGGTGATTTCGTTCAGGACAGCCACACTACTTTCACGTGAGCTCACGATTTTCCACCGTTACCTTTCTCGTGTAAATGGTCCGGATTGCCAATCCCCGAGTTCATTAGAATGACCGGTGACATGATGGTGCCCGCGGATATGATAACCTCCTTGACAGCGTAGAGGTTGTGGGTTCGATTGTTCTTCATGTACTGCACCCCGATGGCTTCGTTGTGCTCGTTAAATAGGACTCGCATCACCTGAAAAAGGAAAGATTAGACTCGTTTAGTCTGTGTCGTAACATGCCCATCCTTTAGTATGCCTATTTAGGGCTGGTGATTTATGGATGCGATAGAGGAAAGAGGCTGAGATAAGCATCAAATGCAGCTCCCATGGCGTAGTGGTCACTGCACTCGCCTTGCACGCGGGAGACCCGGGTTCGATTCCTGGCGGGGTCAAGAAATGTGTATCAAACTCCCTTTATAGACATATTAATGAGGTTATGAGGGTCCCCACTTACCATCGACTCCTATCTTGCACGTGCCGACCTGATGATTCTCAGGGTTGGTCTGGTGGGTGATGGCGCACTCCCAGAACTCATCCGTATCCCAAATGTGATATTCGCAGCCTTTTACGATGTACGGCGTGATGACCGCGCCTGATAGTCTGTGTCGTAACATGCCCATCCTTTAGTGTGCCTATTTAGGGCTGGTGATTTATGGATGCGATAGAGGAAAGAGGCTGAGATAAGCATCAGATGGGCGAGAAGAGAACCAATAGGTACTTTGTTTCACCGCAGTTTTTATTTCGTAGCAATGAAACAACTGATACATTAGACTCGTGTGGTCTGTGTCGTAGCATGCCTATCAGCAGATGAGAGTTACAAGACCTGGTTAGATCTTTTGTAGCGCAGTGACATAGGACATAGGGCGTTTATTAAAGCCAATTAAAAAGCCGGTTATTAAAGCGTAAAGCCTTAACCAATACTAATAATCCGAGAGTTATAATAATAATAATAGTGCTTATTTATACTGCTCGCATAGGACTGAAAAGTCCCTTCACTCCAGCAGTAGGCTACTACTATTACTATTTAGATTCTGAGCCCATCTGTGAGAGAAAAGAGTTTTTTAGGCTGTTATTTAGGCTGGCTGGGGGACTTTGAACAGGGAGGATAAAAGCCTGAAATTTCCCTTGCTAACGAAATAGCATCTTCCATATTTATTTAGAATTTATTCGTTTGACAATGAAACTTTTCTTCTTCAACCTATATGTTGTAATTATCTTTTTCCTATAATCCATATAAAAGAAATATTTTAGTTAGGTACAATTCAGTTTAGTTTTCAGTTTTATACAAATTCAGTTTTTACATATATACAATTCAGTTTAGTTATAATAATAATACCTATACAAGAGAAAAAATAGAAAGTACTTGCCGAATTCCTTGTATAAGTAGACTCCGTTCTTCCTGATATTTGAGATAGCTACAATGGATAGCAGGATAGGAAAGAGGGTTGTTGTCTCGCAGCAGGATTCTGCCTGTGCTTTTAGTTTTGAGCAGAGTAGGACTGATACTGGAAGAAGAGAAAACGGATAAAGTTTTTATATGAAATTTAAAAAAATCCTTTTCTCAATTTCGATTTCTTTCTATCAAACTTCTAAAAAAAAGTTCGACCCAGGTGGGGTTTCGAAGCTGCGACCTAGCGCTAGCGCTTACAAGACAGGCGCGCTACCCTCCAAGCTGAATGGGCTCACAGTCATTACATGGACACTTGAACACTCAATGCAAGAAGACCAGTGGTTAGGTAGTAGGAAACAGACATGTGGTTGGGGGGAAGAACTCCTCCTTTTGGAGAACACTGCCACATTAAATAAAGCAAAAAAATAATAATATAAAGTAGAGGTTGGGAAAGAGAAAGAATTTTTTCGTATACCTACTCACATTATATTGAAGATTGTGTTCTGATTTGAGGAAGTAAGGTAGGACGTTCTTGTACCCCCACCCCGTGGCACCGAGCTTCTCGTACTCATCATAGTCTGAGGAATCACCACGACAATACATCAGACCGTTGAGCACCGTCGTACCGCCCATCACTTTCCCTGAAACGCGTCACATAATTATTGAGAAATTGAACTCGAAAATAATAGAACTTCGGGGACCACAAAGTGAGTTTAAACTCGGTTTAAGTTTAACTCTTGGATTAAGCATTCTGATTGGTTGATTTTTAAAAATTCCAAAAATTTCAGCCAATCAGAAATTTCAGTACGTAAACCTTTCTGGCCTTATACTGCTCGAAAAGTCCCTTTACCCCAAGAATTAGGCTATTGATGTGGTCAACATTGCCAACAAGGACATTTTGTGTCGTTCGAAAAAAAAGTCGTGTCGTGTGTGTAGTGGTAACACTCTCATTTGAATTACACTGCCTACAGGACATTCGGAAAACTATTGACCTCAAAACGTGTTTTGGCACTAAAAACTGACCATCGAAAATTTTGACCATTTTGCCCGGAAAAAAAAGTCGTGTCGTGTGTGTAGTGGGAATACTCATTTGAATTACAATGCCTACAGGACATTCGGAAAACTATTGACCTCAAAACGTGTTTTGGCACTAAAAACTGACCATCGAAAATTTTGACCATTTTGCCCGAATACATTACTTTCCTTCCTGTAGAATAAGCAAAGTAAAAATCGGATGAAACTCCGACAGATGTTTACCTACATGTGCAATCTAAAATGCTTTACACTTTACTTCAACTCCAGCGCTCGCAGAGTAAACACCTCTCTCGCGTATTTTTGGTCTGATGATGAGAATCTGAGTATTCTCGAAAGCTCACCAAATTTTATCTGTTGATAGTCGAATCTTAATTGTCTTTTTAATTTCAATTTTTACTGATTTATTTGTTTCTTTAACCAAATTTGCAAGTATGATTGTAAAAGTTCATGAAAATGAGCAGAACAAAACTCCCTGTATGACTGGCTTTGTTCCATATCCCTCTTCCTCTATGTCTACTTCTTTCTCTTCCTCCTCCTCTTCTTCTTCTTTTTCTTCTTTCTCTTCTCCTACTATTTCTTCCTCCTCCTCTTCTTCTTCTACTTCTTCTTCTTCTTCTTCTCCTTCTACTTCTACTCCTACTTTCTTCTTCTTCTTCTTCAACTTCTTCCTCTTTCTCTTCTCCTACTATTTCTTCTTCCTCCTCCTCTTCTTTTTCTTCTTCGTTTCTTTTGTGCTCGTTTTTTGTGCATATTTCGTGTGCCCGGGGCTACAAAACAGAGGATGTATAATGCGTTTTGATTGCGAATGTT
>NW_007380643.1:0-21255 GCF_000475195.1 Diaphorina citri
AGCTCGTCACTGTGGCCCCCTATTGCTTGAGCGACTTTTGTTGACATTGGATCTCTCTCTCTCTCTCTCTCTCTCTCTTCCTCCTCCTCCTTCTTCTCTCTCTCTCTCTCTCTTCCTCCCTCCCTTCTTCTCTCTCCCTATCTCACTCTGCCCTCTCTCTCTCTATCTCTATCTCACTCTGCCCTCTCTCTCTCTCTCTCTTTCTTCCTCCCTCTTGCTCTGCCCTCTCTTTTTTTCGCTCCTCCTACCTCTCGCCCTCTCTTTCTCTCTCTCTCTCTCTCTCTCTATATATATATAGTTTTATCCACCCATAATTTGTTGATCTGAAATGTATGAAAACCAACTTCTATGTTGATCATTTTAAATTTGTTGATCGTTCCAAATGATCAACTTATTTGATCAACATGATGTGACATTTTTTTACATCTTTCTACAATTTTTTTTTTCGACTTCAAGTCAAATTTAAATTCTTATCACACTCTTTTTATATGGTTTCACCGGTTTTTATACAAATACGCGACGTTGCCAGCTCAGTAGAGTCTGCCTGGGGGAGCTGCTTCTCTCGCGGGGAGCAGCTCTCCTAGTAATGGGCGTACGAAGGGGCGGGGGGGCTGCCCCCCTAGAAATTTTCAAAAAGTATGCAACCTTGAAGGGGCTAGACAAAAAGTTTGAAAAAAATCGCCTGCGGCGCTGAAAATTTTACTTTTGGTGAGATTGTAGACCAAAGTTTTCAAAAATTTCGCCTGCGGCGCTCTAATTTATTTTGCTCACTTTAGCGTTCAGCTAAAATTAGGATAAGAAAATATCTAGCAAAATTTGCTAAAATTTCGCCTGCGGCGCTCTATTTTTTACCTACCTCGGTGGTGTAGTGGTCAAGGCGCTCGCCTGGTAAACAGGAGGGCGTGGGTTCAATCCCAGCCGAGGTATGGAATACCTACCTCGGTGGTGTAGTGGTCAAGGCGCTACCTACCTCGGTGGTGTAGTGGTCAAGGCGCTACCTACCTCGGTGGTGTAGTGGTCAAGGCGCTACCTACCTCGGTGGTGTAGTGGTCAAGGCGCTACCTACCTCGGTGGTGTAGTGGTCAAGGCGCTACCTACCTCGGTGGTGTAGTGGTCAAGGCGCTACCTACCTCGGTGGTGTAGTGGTCAAGGCGCTACCTACCTCGGTGGTGTAGTGGTCAAGGCGCTACCTACCTCGGTGGTGTAGTGGTCAAGGCGCTACCTACCTCGGTGGTGTAGTGGTCAAGGCGCTACCTACCTCGGTGGTGTAGTGGTCAAGGCGCTCGCCTGGTAAACAGGAGGGCGTGGGTTCAATCCCAGCCGAGGTATGGAATACCTACCTCGGTGGTGTAGTGGTCAAGGCGCTACCTACCTCGGTGGTGTAGTGGTCAAGGCGCTACCTACCTCGGTGGTGTAGTGGTCAAGGCGCTACCTACCTCGGTGGTGTAGTGGTCAAGGCGCTACCTACCTCGGTGGTGTAGTGGTCAAGGCGCTACCTACCTCGGTGGTGTAGTGGTCAAGGCGCTACCTACCTCGGTGGTGTAGTGGTCAAGGCGCTACCTACCTCGGTGGTGTAGTGGTCAAGGCGCTACCTACCTCGGTGGTGTAGTGGTCAAGGCGCTACCTACCTCGGTGGTGTAGTGGTCAAGGCGCTACCTACCTCGGTGGTGTAGTGGTCAAGGCGCTCGCCTGGTAAACAGGAGGGCGTGGGTTCAATCCCAGCCGAGGTATGGAATACCTACCTCGGTGGTGTAGTGGTCAAGGCGCTACCTACCTCGGTGGTGTAGTGGTCAAGGCGCTACCTACCTCGGTGGTGTAGTGGTCAAGGCGCTACCTACCTCGGTGGTGTAGTGGTCAAGGCGCTACCTACCTCGGTGGTGTAGTGGTCAAGGCGCTACCTACCTCGGTGGTGTAGTGGTCAAGGCGCTACCTACCTCGGTGGTGTAGTGGTCAAGGCGCTACCTACCTCGGTGGTGTAGTGGTCAAGGCGCTACCTACCTCGGTGGTGTAGTGGTCAAGGCGCTACCTACCTCGGTGGTGTAGTGGTCAAGGCGCTACCTACCTCGGTGGTGTAGTGGTCAAGGCGCTCGCCTGGTAAACAGGAGGGCGTGGGTTCAATCCCAGCCGAGGTATGGAATACCTACCTCGGTGGTGTAGTGGTCAAGGCGCTACCTACCTCGGTGGTGTAGTGGTCAAGGCGCTACCTACCTCGGTGGTGTAGTGGTCAAGGCGCTACCTACCTCGGTGGTGTAGTGGTCAAGGCGCTACCTACCTCGGTGGTGTAGTGGTCAAGGCGCTACCTACCTCGGTGGTGTAGTGGTCATGAACGATAATATCAGGAGATTATAGATAGGACCACGAGACTGGAGGATATTATTATTACTTTATTTTTTGCTTTTTTTCCTTCTTCTTCTTTTCCAGGAAGTGTATCGGAATCGAGGAGTTAAGGGAGACAAAACACAGATAAAGGGCGAATGAAAAGGGCAGAGAGAGCAAGGAAGTAGGGAAGAAGAGAACAAAATGGAGGAAACCTTGAACAAAGAAGAACATAAAGTCCTCGTGACATTGGTACAAATTCTGATAAACAGGGACACACGTGATCACAGCTTTAATACCTTTTTTTCTGACATTTAAGACTTTCGTACTCATCTTTCCATATTGGAGAAATCCAAGTACATATGTAGGTATAACAGGAAAATTTATTACTGGGCCCGTCCCTCCAGGAATTTTTTAGCCCGTAATTTATTTGATGGTGATTAAAGATAATCAGTACCTATGTACCTACCTAATTTGTTTAATTTTCAGTTTATTATTATTATTCTTGATTTGATTTTTCGATTTTACTTTCATGTAATGATTTAAAATCAAGACTAGAGCCCGTTCTCCCTTTATTCCAAATATAAGGTTTAAGTCACCCATCCATTTATTGGCCTTGTTCGACGTAGCTTAACATAGGTGACGCTAAACCGGTATTAAAATAACGACTGAAGTGTTATCTAAAACTTTCTCGCTTTGAGATCATAGGTCGTCGCGACAAATTTCAAGATCAGAGCTCATTTGTGTGAGAAAATAGGAAAAAAATCCCCCAAAACCCAGTTTTTTTTTTGTTGGAATTTTGGCTTTATGGTTTTCTGGACAAAATTTGCACCACCATTTTCGTGATCCTGGTAAAAAGACCTTTAATTTGATATATAGGTCGACCAGGTTTGGATAAGTCCTTCTATGGGAACAGACAGACAGACCGAGCGACAGACAGACCGACCGACAGTGACAGACCACCGAAGCGGAATACAACGTACGTCCGTCCCTTATACCTTTTTAGTCCGTCCTTGCCTATATAGTACAGGTAGTAGATAAAAAGGTATAAGGGACGGACTATTGACTTTCGCGTTCGGTGTCGTGCTGAGATAAGTTTAGATAACCTCCAGTCGATCATTTTAAGACCGGTTTTTAGCGCCATCTATGTTAACGTACGCCGAGCAGGCCAATAAATGGATGGGTGACTTGAACCATCTTATATTGGGAATAAAAGGGAGAACGGCTCTAGTCTTGATTTTAAATCATTACATGAAAGTAAAATTGAAAAATCAAATCAAGGACATGATAATAAACTGAATATTTAAACAAATTAGGTAGGTACAAGGCGATTTTCCGTCTCTGACTGATTTCTCTAATCAGCGATCGAATAAATTACGGGGCTAAAAAATTCCCGGAGGGACGGCCCAGCTTGTTAGAATATAAAGCGTTCAACCGACCAAATTATAATAATCATTACCTTCTGACCTACTCTATGGTAGGTACTGAATGAACTGAATCCAAAGGCAACACTGGAGCAACAAAGTAGGGACGAATGTAAAATGATCAACAAAATATGCGCGGAATACATTACTTCTGCATTAACTTATCACATACACACCGCCTTTGTTGATCATGAGCCCACAAAGTATGGGTGGGTATAGAAATTCAGTGTACCACCTTGAAATTTTTTTGGTATATTTGGAAATCGGTGGCTCTCTCTGATTTCAAATATGCAAACTATAAGTTACTGTTGCTATCCCCTACTGAGCTATTCAATAAAACAGAATGATCAACATAGTATATGTTAGAGTTTAGATGCAATATTGTGATCAACAAACTGGTTGGTGGATCTGTATATATATATATATTATATGCTCTTCTCCCTTCTTCTCTTCTTCTTTTTCTCCTGCTCTTACCCATCTCTCTATATATGTTCCTCTCCTCAGTCTCTTAAACACCAGCAGGGGTGGATTTAATACGATGACTACCTACTATGGTTGATTTTTTTTTTTTTTTTTTTTTTTTTTTTTTTTAATGCTAGTTTTGAGTTAAGCTATCTAGGGCCTAGGTTAAGCAATCATGACGTTGTACTCATACCATTTTGTATATCATGTACAATAAAAATTATAATAAATAAATAAATACGCAGTACTGCAACGCGAATGTGTAAATTAGAGCTTCTAAGAACGTTTCAAAGCGCGAGCTTCCTACAGTTTCCACAAAATCTACCTTTCCTGTCATTTCTAAAGACGAAATTAACGCCAACATCTCAGATCAACACAATACAAACAATATACAAAGTTTGATTTTGATAAAAATGTAAAATACTTGTTTGTTTAATGAGTATCTATCTGTTAAAAAGTGGGTGTGCAATCGTGATCGATGTATCAACCGCAGAGATCTATCATTATAAGTCTGACATGACCATGTAAGGTGTGTTTTGACGTGGGGGTGTACCCTGAACCACAGAATTGACTGAGCATTAGGAGAGGATAAATGATATGAACTGGGAGTTTTGACATCTCCACTAATATCATTATATCCCATTGGGCCTAGGAGTATTGACATCTCCACCAATATCATTGGAAAAACACTTTGGTCTACATGTAAGAACTGAGAGTTTTGACATCTCCACTAATATCATTGGGAAAACACTTTGGTTTACATGTAAGAACTGGGAGTTTCGACATCTCCACTAATATCATTGGGAAAATACTGTGGTTTACATGTAGAAACTGAGAGTTTTGGCACCTCCACTAATATCATAAAGGGGAGAACCCCTTTGTTTTAATGTATGAACAGAGAGTTTTGGCATCTCCACCAAATAATCCAACACATCTTATATCACTCTGCTCTCTTTCACTCTGACCATAAGCTTTCATAGACGCGTGGTTCTAATTCTAGGGAAAATTAGATAGCATACCGTGTAATAATTTTTACAATAGTTTTTCCGTGGAAACGAAAAGTTTTACGACACGAGTTCAAGGCGAAACACGCATACCATTTTAATCGATAGCAAAACACTTCATCACACTAGCATGATATAGCTATAATAGTGAAAGCTAGCTGTATAGGTATACCGGTAATGTAAGAGGATAGGGGTACATGCTGAACTTTTCAACTTTTCTTTATTGTGTACGCGAGTAAAACAGCAGGAAAATATGAAATTTATCATAATGGGAACGGAAGGTTTACTATTAATATCTTATTAAAGATATTGTACAACTCATGGCTGATCTCTTTTTCACCAACTTGTTTCTTCGATGACCTCTTTTCTAACATTGCACGCTCGAGGCATTTTGTACCTAATAAACAAAAGATTCTTTAGAAAATAGCCCAGTTTACCAAGAATTTACAAGCTCAAATCTATTAGGGGTTTTCAGCTACACCAAATGAGACAGTTGGTGTTATTGTAAGGGGATAATAATCGACCATTTGGAACTCCTGCGCCTGTTCTTCTTTCGAGTGCCATTTAAGCTAGGGCTTTAAGGATTTGTGACTGCTGATTAATCCCTCTGAATGCCCAGCCCTGTTGGGGATCTTTTTGAGACTCCAAGACAACCTTGAATGTATCCCTTCATTAAACGAAGGTATTGTTTTACGTTCTGAGAATGGAAGCTGAATGATGAGATTAAAGGTAAAAGCTACTCCTTACACTCGATATTAAAGAACGAGGTGAAATTATTTCAAGGTATCAGCTAACAGCAGACGGTGTGTCTATTTAGCACATCGCTTTATGAGAGACTTAAATCCTCGGCGAGCAATATATTACGCTATCAGAGGAAACTCAAGAAAAGTAAAGGCGTGGAACAGAGGTGAAACTAACGGAGAGGGAAAGCTTAGGGAGAGGGGGGGTAGAGGCAGGGCCGTATTTAGGGGCCCATCCCTCGGAGATTTAGGGACCCCTAAATATATAATGAGCTCAGGACCCTCGTGGTCTGTGAAAGCTGTGGAGTAAGTAAGTAAATGTAATATGCATACTAAAAGTATTTGTCTAAAATTTGGAGCATCCACTCCCCCAGTAAGTCACTGTTTATTCTGGGCCACCCGCGGTATAAGTCACTTTTTGGATTGATTCTGAGCCTATTCCCCCTTGCTGAATCCCCTCCCCCAGTAAGTCACTGTTTATTCTGGGCCACCCGCGGTATAAGTCACTTTTTGGATTGATTCTGAGCCTATTCCCCCTTGCTGAAATCCAGGATACGGGCCTGTTTAGAGGATAATAACGGAAAGAAGAGAGGGGAAAGGAAGGAAGATAACAGAGAGGGTTCGATAGCGAGAGAACCAAGAAAAGAGGGGATATTCTTGAAAATGTGGCACAGGTGGAACGATAGAGATAATTCTGAACAAGGAAAGGGAGGGATAGAGAAAAATCTTCAAGCGTACAGGAATAATGAACAAGATATTGAAGGGGGGGAGGAGAGAGATAAAGGGCCACTAGAGGAAAGAGGTTGAGAAGGTAAGGCGGGTAAAAGAAGGAAAGAGAGAAGGGAAGAAGAAGAAATGGAACGATAATATCAGGAGATTATAGATAGGACCACGAGACTAGAGGATTATTATTATTATTACTTTATTTTTTGCTTTTTTTTCCTTCTTCTTCTTTTTCAGGAAGTGTATCGGAATCGAGGAGTTAAAGGAGACAAAACACAGATAAAGAGGGAGAATGAAATGGGCAGAGAGAGCAAGGAAGTAGAGAAGAAGAGAACAAAATGGAGGAAACCTTGAACAAGGAAGAACATAAAGTCCTCGTGACATTGGTACATAGTACAAATCTACAAATTCTGATAAACAGGGACACACGTGATCACAGCTTTAATACCTTTTTTTTTCTGACATTTAAGACTTTCGTACTCATCTTTCCATATTGGAGAAATCCAAGTACATATGTAGGTATAACAGGAAAATTTATTTAATTCCTCTCCCATGCATTAAATTTACCGCTGGGAGCTTTTATTTATACCTTTATCGTATGTATTCCCTTCTTTCCATTGTATTTCTCGCATTCATTTTAAACTCCTTTTCTCATAGCATCACGCGTTCTCTTGACTTTCCCAACATTCAAACACCTTCCACGTTCACGTTTGATAAGGCTCTACACGTCGGATTATGGGAGGGAGAAATTATTTTTTGCTTTCTTTTTTCAGGAAGTGTATCGCACCGAGGAGAGGGAGAAAAAACACAGATAAAGGGAGAATGAAATGGGCAGAGAGAGCAAGGAAGTAGGGAAGAAGAGAACGAAATGGAGGAAACCTTGAACAAAGAAGAACATAAAGTCCTCGTGACATTGGTACATAGTACAAATCAACAAATTCTGATAAACAGGGACACACGTGATCACAGCTTTAATACCTTTTTTTTCTGACATTTAAGACTTTCGTATACTCATCTTTCCATATTGGAGAAATCCAAGTACATATGTAGGTATAACAGGAAAATTTATTCCTAATACCTTTTTCCTCAGAACACAAAAGTGAAAATCTATAGGGTAGGTATACAACTGCAGGGAGAATTTGAGCTTCCATTTAAGTCGTAGAACATTAGAAATTCCAGGAAAAAGTAATAAAAAGACTGCTCAAAAGATTGTCGATTTTCTTTGGCTTATGGTCGAATTCTATCCTAATTATTTATCCTTAACCTTTGAGAGTTAGACTGTTGTAGTAGTTCGTTGGATCAATCCACCTGCACTGTCTCGGTTTTACCTCGTTCATTCAAGTTAAACCTGACAGAACATTTATTAGAAAGTTTCATGACGTTTTGTTTTACAACAGAAATATTTTCCTTTTCAAATTTCGTGCTCAACTGAGCATTCTGATGTGGTGGGATTTTTCTTTGTGTCCCAAAACTACTTTTTCTGTTGCACAATTTATATTCGGAGAAAAGTTTGCAATACCTTTCGCCTAGGTACGTTTAGACGAGTCTGTTCAAACGTTTTTGTCTTTTTGTCCTTTCCAAATATCTTTGTCAAGCGTTAATGTGGAAAAATCCATGTTATGAGCCAATTTGACTGGCACTTTTCAACAGAATACATAAACAGCAGAAAGATGTGGTACTCAGATTGTAAGACAGTTTTCAAGGTGAAGCTTATATGTACCCGAACGATATGAGAACTAGTAGAACTTATACAAATCAAGTAGGTACAGGTAGGTACACCTACACACTTCCATGAAATGCCTAGTTATTACCAACATTCCGAACAATTTTAAATGAACCACAATAACTAGCAAAGTAAACATTTTAATTGTAACGCAAATTCATCCAAGTTCTTGTTTTTTCTGTTCCAGGAAGAACAAAAAGAAAACAAGCACAACCTGAAAATGGCACAGCTGACGCCGAGAGAGGAAAATTCTTAGTTCTAGTCTTGGCGAAAGATATAAAGAAAATTTAGTGGTGTACATCAGTACATCACAGGTAAATTGTAAAACGGACAAGCCTGGAAAATGACAGACGCTATTCAAAATCAATTTAACCGAAATGGACAGGAAAGAAAGTTTGAAACATTGAAACTACATAGAAAATAACTGTAGAATTAATGAGAACATCACCAAATTTCTAGAAATACTGACAAAATTGAAATTAAAATGCAGATAAAAGATGGAGATATACAATATTGCATACTGTAAAAACATGGATTGGAAATGAAAACTACGAAAAGAAGGAAAAGGAAAGACATGAATATAGCAAATATGACCGGATATCCAAGTGGGGCATTCAGCAAGATAAGAAGATACACGCTTACTGTCTTCATTTAGCTGCGCCACTGTCAAAATGGGAAGAACCATATTGTTTGGGAAAGAAGAGGGTGGAAGAGAGAGAGAAAAATCGATGTTTTTTCAACACATTGCCGGTTCTGAAGAATCTGTAGTAAAAAAAAGTTAATTTTTTTTTCTAGTTTTCAGGATTTTCATTATTCCCCAAGGACGAGAAAGCTTAGACCTCATTTGGGACGGTGAGAAGGGTATCAAAAGTATTCTTTCGCAGACTTCAAGTCTCGACTTAGGTCTGTGCATTAAACAGGGCCGCGCCGTTCACAATTTCAATTAACATCTTATGGAACCCATCTCATTTCACGACCACTTTTTCTCGGCCAATTTTGATGAAATTTTTTGTGGTTCTTAAGAAGAGTACTGAGGGTGACATGAGCTACTTAAAATTGTCACATTCCATCCTAATTCAAAATGGCGGCTGTTAAAAGCCATGCCTCTTGCGCCGCGCTGACCCCGTACTCCGAAGGACGGGTCAACCACTAGTGATGTTTAGATATAATGTCACACTTTACAAAAGTGTAATGTCCCTATTGTGGAGATCCTAAAGGTGTTCTTACCTGGAAAGGGGCGTCCCCATGATGCTTGTTGACGATCCGGAAGCTGCAAACATCTCCTAAAGCACGAATGGTCGGGGTCAAATGTGGGACGTTCAGAATTATGAAGACCTATTCAATTGAAAATAAATAGAAATTCTCGCTAATTTCCCAGCATGTGCCACCACAAAGGAAGAAAATTCGAGGAAAATTCGTCGCCTGGATTTTAATTTTCCTGTTTCATAAAATTTGGGGCACCCCCAAAAGCTTTTCTATTCATTTCAAAAAACCCAAATCGAAATTTTGAAAAAATATGAAATTGTATATTCAATCAAATTCATTTGAAAAGAGACTATTACATCTGAGTTCTGTAGATTTTTTCTCATTTCCCTCTT
This sequence comes from Diaphorina citri, assembly GCF_000475195.1. Taxonomy (NCBI): domain Eukaryota; kingdom Metazoa; phylum Arthropoda; class Insecta; order Hemiptera; family Psyllidae; genus Diaphorina; species Diaphorina citri. Next base: position 9,991 of record NW_007380643.1, read on the forward strand.
ATTTTCATTCACAAGTTCTCGATTTTCACTGCAATATTATTTTCGGGTTAAAAATGTGGGACATTTCAACACTTGGGAACACATTTGATGAAGGAACTGCAGAGTAGATTGTATTTATATGTAGGTAAGTATTTCTCTTGTCATTTCTCATTTGATCTTCACCCACTTCAAGCTGCCTCCAACGCAGAATAAAGATATACGTATATTACATTCCATGGAACAAGTACATTTAAGTATTAAATGGTTCAATACACATACACATGATAAATAATTATCATCACCTAAAATCCAAACTATCTAAAGACCTGCAATACTCACACTTGTATATATACGGTTAACTCTGATGGAATATGTTTCTTCATGTAGTGGTGAAGATTTTTTTTAAGAGGTTTGACAGAGGGAACTGTAACTGGTCAGGCTGGCAATGGTGAAGAAACATACCTCAACATATACCAACATACAGCCACCGTAAGAGGGGAGTGATTGAGTGTGAATGCTAAATTTGAGAAAGTTCATTTCTTCAGATAAGAAAAGCAATAAATAGAACATAAAAAGAATTTTCTCCTCCATCTCTTTTCCTGTCCCCTTGCAACTTCATCTCTTCTCTCATCCCCTTTCTCCTCCTGCTCCCCTCATCTCTTCTACATTTCTCACTTACCGTACTCTTTCTTATCAAATTGAGAGAAAAGATCGCATTTGTTTGGTGTTCTGGTGTGGTGGTTGGAAATTTAGGAAGAGAGGGGAAAGGAAGGAAGATAACAGAGAGGGTTCGATAGAGAGAACCAAGAAAGGAGGGGACATTCTTGAAAATGTGGCACAGGTGGAACGATAGAGATAATTCTGAACGAGGAAAGGGAGGGATAGAGAAAAATCTTCAAGCGTACAGGAATAATGAACAAGATATTGAAGGGGGGAGGAGAGAGATAAAGGGCCACTAGAGGAAAGAGGTTGAGAAGGTAAGGCGGGTAAAAGAAGGAAAGAGAGAAGGGAAGAAGATATTATTACATAATCCAATTCTTATGCAATATTCAAGAACTGAATTCAAAATTGAAAATTTGGGGAATTTTGTAGATATGAAAATTCTGACGAAGGGAAGGTATAGGATGTTCGCAGTTAAGGAAAGGGAGGGAATGCTACGAGGGAGGAAAATAATACGAGCAGAATAATTTATCCCTTTCAGCTCTCTTCTTCTCGATGCTTTTTTTTAATTCCTCTGAGAGAGATAAAGGGCCACAAGAGGAAAGAGGTTGAGAAGGTAAGGCGGGTAAAAAAAGGAAAGAGAGAAAAGGGAAAGAGAGAAGGGAAGAAGAAGAAATGGAACGATAATATCAGGAGATTATAGATAGGACCACGAGACTAGAGGATTATTATTATTATTACTTTATTTTTTGCTTTTTTTTCCTTCTTCTTCTTTTTCAGGAAGTGTATCGGAATCGAGGAGTTAAAGGAGACAAAACACAGATAAAGAGGGAGAATGAAATGGGCAGAGAGAGCAAGGAAGTAGAGAAGAAGAGAACAAAATGGAGGAAACCTTGAACAAGGAAGAACATAAAGTCCTCGTGACATTGGTACATAGTACAAATCTACAAATTCTGATAAACAGGGACACACGTGATCACAGCTTTAATACCTTTTTTTTTCTGACATTTAAGACTTTCGTACTCATCTTTCCATATTGGAGAAATCCAAGTACATATGTAGGTATAACAGGAAAATTTATTATGAAGCACTAGTGTGTCCTCCGTACACTTCACTATTGTTACAAATTTTACAATCACTATGTGGCGAGCTTTCTGGCAAACAAAACACCAATGTAACGGTAGAACGTAAGTACTAAATAAGTAAATACTATGTGTCACAGGTCACAGGTTATACTGGACTGGGGTTTGCTAAGTTTGATTAGGGTAGTCCAGAAGGAAAATCGACACATAAACAGAATCAATCAATCAGCTCAGCTGATTTGCATTCTTGGAACAACAGATATTAACTAAGATACGAGTAGATAATATTAATTTGGGGAGGAAGGGAGGGGAGGGAAAGGGAGAGAAAGAGGGAGAGGGGGAAGGGAGATAAAGGCAGGAGACAGGGAGAAAAAAAGGCAGGGAGTGAAAGAGGGAGAGACTGGAGAGAGAAGGAAAGAGAAAGGAGGATAAGAGAGAGGGGAGGGACATGGTATAGTGGTATACATAATTTCATGCAAGTGTTAGTTGGCTTCTCTGTTCTCTTTACAGTTAGTCTATGTATAGCTACTTCTATAGTCTATGCTTCTATACAGTGTTCACTACAGACGTTGAGTCATGTTAACGTGCTGTCTAATAGCTTAGTAAAATACAGGGTGAGACAGCCCTCAGTAACAGGTTTCAAGAGTAGGGATTAGTCATTTCGAGCTTAGAGCATTTTAGCGAGCATGGACCAATATGGACCATTTTAGTGAACTTTGTTCCTCCTGATCTTTTGCTGTTCGCATGCATCCGTGTTGGTACTCCAATATCCCTGAACGTACATAAGAACACATCAATGATCTTCAAACGATCATTGTCTAAGATTCTCTGTACTAAATGTATATATTTTGCCAATAAAAAAAAAAAAAAAAAAAAAAAAAAAAAAAGGGAAAACCAAGGCAAAAAAAAAAAAAAAAAAAAATCACAGGGACAGCCAAGGCCAGAGGACAGACATCTTTGAAGGTCCATTGTGGAGAAGATCAAAGCCCACACCGGGCTGTAATGGCGTTTATTAGGGGAAGGTAAGAGTTATATGATATATGAAGTTATGAAGCGCTTCCTAACAAAAACAAAACCTATCTTGACACTCTTGCCACCCTGTATACAAGGAATATTTAAATCTACAGATTCATGCAAGTCTGCTGAGGGCTTTATCAGGAAGTTTTATGAAACGACCTTTACACAATCAGCACTAATTTGTTCATCTGCAAATTACATTTTCACAGGCAATTTTTTCCCCTCTCCAATTTAAATCCAACTGTCTGCTCTTATTTCGTGTTTTATTAGTTTCCACTTTCTGAGTGTTCTTTTTGCCTCGTGTACAAGTTCTGGCCATCAAGTAATTTATTTAGGACACCTATTTTCCTATTTAGTCTGCTGGGGGAATAAGGAACTTTTATGTATTATGTACAAGGTACATTATTATATGGGTACATTGTTTGAATACTCTACTAGATAGGTATTAAAAGATAGATAGCATTTCGTATCTTCCCTCACATAATCCATCAACTCACGCGTTTACGTGTAATAAACCATTCTACAATACACCAGCATTATTGTGGTAATGGGGGAAAAATATAACCACCTCGATATTATTACAACCTCCACATAATCCATCGACTTACGCGTTTACGTGTAATAAACCATTCTACAATACACCAGCATTATTGTGGTAATGGGGGAAAAATATAACCACCTCGATATTATTACATAATCCAATTCTTATGCAATATTCAAGAACTGAATTCAAAATTGAAAATTTGGGGAATTTTGTAGATATGAAAATTCTGACGAAGGGAAGGTATAGGATGTTCGCAGTTAAGGAAAGGGAGGGAATGCTACGAGGGAGGAAAATAATACGAGCAGAATAATTTATCCCTTTCAGCTCTCTTCTTCTCGATGCTTTTTTTTAATTCCTCTCCCATGCATTAAATTTACCGCTGGGAGCTTTTATTTATACCTTTATCGTATGTATTCCCTTCTTTCCATTGTATTTCTCGCATTCATTTTAAACTCCTTTTCTCATAGCATCACGCGTTCTCTTGACTTTCCCAACATTCAAACACCTTCCACGTTCACGTTTGATAAGGCTCTACACGTCGGATTATGGGAGGGAGAAAGAGTGCAGAGACTGCGGGAGAGAAAACTTTTCCTCGCTCGCCTAATATTTGAGTTTCGTTTTTGTTTTCAGTTTGATAAATACAAGTTCGGCCATGCCTTTTCCACAAGTTTGGCCATGCCTCGGGATGAACTAGCGGGATTCCGGATGTTAGTCCAAGGGAAATAGAACTCAAAAGACATGGGAATTCTATTCAGATGGAAATGTTGGGATGAGTAAATCTAGTCCCTTTATCCCACCCTGCATTTTTGTAAACAAGAAAGTGCATTTTTGTAATTATATCAACCAAAGAATAGCATTTCAAATATTGTCGATGATTGACTAGAGTAGTATTTGAATGTTTGTTACAAAATGTAAAAATAATCCAACCCTAAACAGTAGACACGAGTAAACTTCTCTTGGGAACCTCAGCTTTTCTTCTTCTCTTCCTTCTCTTAAATATTCATCGGTTTTTCTATAAAACGGGCAAAATATACGCACATTTCTCCAAAACTTTTCAAGCCAAAGAGGGTACATTTCTTTGGAAATTTTCAAGTACCTCAATTTTTGGACACAAGCAACCACCCTTGCAGACCTTGCCATTGTGCAGGCTTTTCCAGATGGGAAGCAGGGAGAAGGGGAGGGATTCAAACACTTGACTTGGGAAGCTCAGCTATATTTTTCTTCTTCTCCTTCCCTTAAATATTCATCGGTTTTTCCTGTTTCTCCAAAACTTTTCAAGCCAAAGAGCGTACATTTCTTTGGAACTTTTCAAGTACCTCATTTTTTGGACACAAGCAACCACCCTTGCAGACCTTGCCATTGTGCAGGCTTTTCCAGATGGGAAGCAGGGAGAAGGGGAGGGATTCAAAGCAATGATATTATGAAATGGATTTATACCGAGACTTAATAAAATTTATATTAAAAAACTTTTTTCTCTCTCTCCCATATTGTTTGGGAAAGAAGAGGGTGGAAGAGAGAGAGAGAAAAATCGATGTTTTTTCAACACATTGCCGGTTCTGAAGAATCTGTAGTAAAAAAAAAGTTAATTTTTTTTTTCTAGTTTTCAGGATTTTCATTATTCCCCAAGGACGAGAAAGCTTAGACCTCATTTGGGACGGTGAGAAGGGTATCAAAAGTATTCTTTCGCAGACTTCAAGTCTCGACTTTGGTCTGTGCATTAAACAGGGCCGCGCCGTCCACAATTTCAATCAACATCTTATGGAACCCATCTCATTTCACGACAACTTTTCTCGGCCAATTTTGATGAAATTTTTTGTGGTTGTTAAGAAGAGTACTGAGGGTGACATGAGCTACTAAAAATTTTCACATTCCATCCTAATTCAAAATGGCGGCTGTTAAAAGCCATGCCTCTTACGCCGCGCTGACCCCGTACTCCGAAGGACGGGTCAACCGGTCAACCACTAGTGATGTTTAGATATAATGTCACACTTTACAAAAGTGTAATGTCCCTATTGTGGAGATCCTAAAGGTGTTCTTACCTGGAAAGGGGCGTCCCCATGATGCTTGTTGACGATCCGGAAGCTGCAAACATCTCCTAAAGCACGAATGGTCGGGGTCACTTCTACCAGGGTTTCATTTTCTCGAACTAATCCATGATATCCACTATCTAAATTCGGCAGGTCTAACCGGGGGGCTGAAACAAATAAAGGAACATGATTGTTAGTCCAAGGGAAATAGAACTCAAAAGACTTGGGAATTCTAGTCAGATGGAAATGATGGGATGAGTAAATCTAGTCCCTTTATCCCACCCTGCATTTTTGTAAACAAGAAAGTGCATTTTTGTAATCTTATATTATAAGAACAAGATCCATTCACTCATTCACATTTCACATTTCATAGTTCACACACTGATCGCTCTATCTCCAGAAATGGGAATTCTATTCAGATGGAAATGTTGGGATGAGTAAATCTAGTCCCTTTATCCCACCCTGCATTTTTGTAAACAAGAAAGTGCATTTTTGTAATGCTATCAACCAAAGAATAGCATTTTAAATATTGTCGATGATTGACTAGAGTAGTATTTGAATGTTTGTTACAAAATGTAAAAATAATCCAACCCTAAACAGTAGACACGAGTACCACCAATAACACTCATACATAACGTTAATACTATTCTGATATCGTGATATATGGGTACAAAACCTAGCAAAATTCAAAACCTTAAATGGTAAGACACGAAAATCAATAGTCTTTTCTTTAAATTCAAACGCAAGACACAAGTTACATGTCTCGAATATCGTGATATATGGGTACAAAACCCAGCAAAATTCAAAACCTTAAATGGTAAGACACGAAAATCAATAGTCTTTTCTTTAAATTCAAACGCAAGACACAAGTTACATGTCTCGAACGCTTGTCAAGTGTCTGAATTCTGAAATAAAATCAGACTGTTCCTCGTTTATGGCACTCTTATATGACATAAAAGCTCCCGGAGCAGTTATTTCATATTCCGAAACAAGAGCTTGTCTGACACTGCCGGGGTATATGATTTATGTGCCGTAATAATGTTTATAATAAATGTCAGGGGTGGTGCTAGACGTTGTGGAGCTGAAATCTTTCAATTGAACCCAGAAGAGGAGAGAACAGGGACAGGACAAAATATCAAAATGTTAGAAAGCAAATCAGAAGGTCAGGTATTTTCGTAATAATGTTTATAATAAATGTCAGGGGTGATGCTAGACGTTGTGGAGCTGGAATCTTTCAATTGAACCCAGAAGAGGAGAGAACAGGGACAGGACAAAATATCAAAATGTTAGAAAGCAAATCAGAAGGTCAGGTATTTAATGTAGAAATGGACTGCTGAATTGATGACCTGAAGACCGCAAATTGGCAAGATATATTGCATTATTGCATGTTTGGCTTATTAATAAAATTATTTAAAAGTTCAAAGTAAAATAAAATTCCATTAAAAAATCATTATTAATTTGATTCATTGCCCTTCAACCCTATGTTTGTGGCCAAAATAACGTGACACGTGGTCTGTAGAAAAGATAATGGCCCGAGTAAATGACTACTTTGTTCAAATATGTAGGTAGTCAAATCACATTGTTCTAATGGATGCTCAAGGGGGGTATATCCTCCCTTATAACTCATAAGGAATCTTCACCCCTGAGATCGCATTTATGAAGTCGTGGAACTCATATATTACGTAAAAGTGTGCTGTACATGGTAACATGGTACCTCGTCAAACACGAGATGAGTAAAAGTGAAAAGCCAAACACAAATATGGAATTTCGAGTCCTCTTTACCTGTTGGGAACTGTTCCACTTCACTCCTTTCATGATACATCTTCTCTTCAAGAAACCATTTGTTGGGAATGAAAAGGGAGGGGATAACGAAATGAAAATTCCTTGGCCAAAAAGGTAAGTTCAATGGGCAACATGAAACTTTAATTGAAACGAAAGCCAAAAATCCAGGGTTTTATATTACGTATGTATGGACCTAATAATACTAATCCTTATATTCGTTCAATAGTGAAGTGAGGGCAGAATAAAATTTATAAAATTAGAAAGTAAGAAAATACCTAAAAGGAGCTGGGGAAACATCAGGGTAAGATTGTTGAGTGAAGGAAAAACTTTTTACAAACCCATTGTATGCCTTTTCTGAAGAAAATTCAGTGAATTTCATTTTCTTCGAGGGGCACATGACATTCAAAGTCGAGCCCCTTTTAAAATAAATTTATTTAAAAAAAAAAAAATCATTTTCTTCGATTCCAAATCTTATGTTTGATACGTTTCACTTTCAACCCAAACTGCCCAAAAACTCCTTTCCTTCGATGAAGATATTGTAGGCTTGTAGCGTCTGTTTAAACTTTAGAGTCTAAAGTTGGAGCATCAGACCAATATGTATAGAAGTAGTCGTCCAGGTTTAACTATTGACCTACCTACATTAAACAGTATTATAAATATTAGAAGATTAAGTACAGAGAATTATAATTACTTTTCACCTGCCACCCACTCGATATGCAAATATTTCGACAAACTTTCAAAACAAGTAAAATTCCATTGCTCTCTTCATTTCCCACTAAAATTATCAAGGATTTTCCTAAAAAGGTATACGTATACTAAAAGGATAAACGAGGAAGGATTAAATACACCCGTGTGGCCATGTGGAATTATACTTGAACTGTTTTTCTCTTCCAGCGCGTTATTCTGGATCACTCGATATGCAAACTTTTCGACAAACTTTCAAAACAAGTAAAATTCCATTGCTCTCTTCATTTCCCACCAAAATTATCAAGGATTTTCCTAAAAAGGTATACGTATACTAAACGGATAAACGAGGAAGGATTAAATACACCCGTGTGGCCATGTGGAATTATACTTGAACTGTTTTTCTCTTCCAGCGCGTTATTCCGGATTGAGTGCCCCATTTTCTCCAATATAATAGTTACCCTCCTCCCCCCTTCCGCTACCAGTCGGATTTTGTGCCACAGATGTACAGCTTTTATTTTCATTGACATAATAACAATGGCTGCTACTGACGTGCATATTCTCATTTGCAAATCCACAGAGAAAAAAAACTCTTTTATAATAAGATGGGAGAGAAAATGGCACTGGGGTCTTGTCAATAGAACAATGGTACTTGACTCTACTTCCTTGATCTAACATCTCAGTTTCAAAAAGTAAAATTCCGAGGAAAAACCCCCTGAGATCCGTTGTTTTCCTGAACCCGTTACTAAAAGCAGGGAAATGAAATATCAAACAGTGGCCCTTCCGCTACCAGTCGGATTTTGTGCCACAGATGTACAGCTTTTATTTTCATTGACATAATAACAATGGCTGCTACTGACGTGCATATGTTTTATTTAAACAGGACAGAACTGTTAACATCAGGATGCTTGTAGCTCCATGCTTGATGATTTGTCTGCAAACAGATTTACACTGAAGTTTGTGGTAGCCTGCACAAGGGGCCCCAACAATAAGCGTGGGATATTATGAGAAATGAGAGCACAGAGCATGCAGGTGATGTAACTCAACACTTTCTGGTCAGAGCTCAAAGCCAGAGAGAATCCTTTTTATGTCAGCATTTTCCTTGTGTTTAAAACTTGTGGTTTTCCCGCCCGCAAACTGATTAGATCACCGTGGTCAACTCAAATCTCACTCTGGTAAAACAGGGGTTTTTTTTACCCCTGACAAGGATGTTTCACTGGAATGGACGGACATCGTGTTTTGGTTTTCGAGGTACCTAAGTACTCTTCTGTAAACTTACAAATACAAACATCTTAATTAGCAGCTCTTTGTCTCGGATTTTGGTAAACGGCTTAGATCCTTATTTTATAGTTTTAAATTTAATTTCTTTAGATTGCTAACTCAAACATAGGGTTGAAGGGCAATGAATCAAATTAATAATGATTTTTTAATGGAATTTTATTTTACTTTGAACTTTTAAATAATTTTATTAATAAGCCAAACATGCAATAATGCAATATATCTTGCCAATTTGCGGTCTTCAGGTCATCAATTCAGCAGTCCATTTCTACATTAAATACCTGACCTTCTGATTTGCTTTCTAACATTTTGATATTTTGTCCTGTCCCAGAGTTCTAGGTCAAACACACATGAGAGTCTCATGGCAAAAAAAACTCGGCATGATCCACTCATCAATTATTGAAATCCATACATAAACACGTATGTAATTTATTTAAATCTTTGTGCTTATAAAAGACATTAATCTGATTAAATAGAAAAAGTGTATATAGAACTATACAGGTGGGTTACCGTACACATCGGAGGTACACAGGGACATGAAAGTTTCCGGAAAAAAAAGTGAGTCAAGGAAGGGGAACAGTGAAAAGTTTTCAGCGTAATTCCCTCAAAAATGTAATCAAAACATGGGAAGAGGTGTTCTAATGGATGCTCAAGGGGGGTATATCCTCCCTTATAACTCATAAGGAATCTTCACCCCTGAGATCGCATTTATGAAGTCGTGGAACTCATATATTACGTAAAAGTGTGCTGTACATGGTAACATGGTACCTCGTCAAACACGAGATGAGTAAAAGTGAAAAGCCAAACACAAATATGGAATTTCGAGTCCTCTTTACCTGTTGGGAACTGTTCCACTTCACTCCTTTCATGATACATCTTCTCTTCAAGAAACCATTTGTTGGGAATGAAAAGGGAGGGGATAACGAAATGAAAATTCCTTGGCCAAAAAGGTAAGTTCAATGGGCAACATGAAACTTTAATTGAAACGAAAGCCAAAAATCCAGGGTTTTATATTACGTATGTATGGACCTAATAATACTAATCCTTATATTCGTTCAATAGTGAAGTGAGGGCAGAATAAAATTTATAAAATTAGAAAGTAACATACGTATACCTATACAATTGTACATATGAGTATGACGCGTTTCATTCCATGTACAATTCGATTTCGGCAGCAAAATATAAAATGCCTGTTAAAGCTGGGTTTCATTATGTAGGATTGCAGGATAACAACTTTACTGTAGAGCCTCAATACAATTATTATAAAATAAATTGTTCAATATCGTTATACAGTCGAACCTGTCTAAGTGGGAATCCAAGGGACCGACAATCTTTTCTTACTTATCCAGGTTTCCCATCAGTTGAAAAAGTGTCCTAGTTAGAGAGGTTGCCATGAAGGGGCCACGATTTTTTCCCCCGTTATCCAGTTTCCCACTTCGACAGGTTCGACTGTAGACCACACACAAACTACCAAGTTGTCCTCATCCTCACAAGGTGAAGGACAAATGTAGAGCAAATACATTACTTTCCTTCCTGTAGGTGAAAAAAGGGGGTTTTTCAAGATCATTGTGAAAATTAGAAATTTAACCGCAATTGCGTTGATCCTGCTTTACCATGGTTCCTACATTCTACAGATGGAATCATTACCTACACAAGACAACTTTAATTCAGACATTTTCGAGCTCCTCCAAAACTCCAAAAGATATGAACTTATCACAAAGGTGAATTTTTCAATAGGTAGAATGGTAGATAGGTATGATAATGGAAAAATAAAGGATCTACCCACTGATGTTAGCTACCCACATAACGAATTTTCTCTTTCAAAATAAACCAAGTGCAGACGAGACAGGCAGATAAAGAATACAAAAGAAAATAGAAGAACAAGAGGAGGAGGAGGAGGAGGAGGAGGAGGAAGAGGAAGAGGAAGAGGAAGAGGAGGTGGAGGAGGAGGAGGAAGAAGGAGGAGGAGGAGGAGGAAGAGGAAGAGGAAGAGGAAGAGGAGGAGGAGGAGGAGGAGGAAGAGGAGGAAGCGGAGGAAGAGGAGGAGGAGGTGGAGGAGGAGACAGACGAAAAGGAAGAGGAGAAGAAAAAGTAGGTATTGGAGGTTGAGAGGGGACAATTATGTGGGTTTTAATAGCTTTACTTGCTAAAAGTCACAATTATATTACTGTGCAAATAGACAATTTGTAATAGGATTTGTAAATAGAAAGAG
>NW_007380644.1:0-21288 GCF_000475195.1 Diaphorina citri
CAGTGCTAGTGCTAGTTTGTTTGAAGGCTACAGGTTCATTTAGGCCTGGATCTACAATAACATATTACAGTAACATCTAAGCATGCTTGAGGACCACGTTCGGAACAGTCTTCAAGCATTCTCGGATAGGGGTTTCAACTTGACATTAGTCCGTCTATTGTCTATTCTATACCTATGTGTGTTGGTAAGTTGGTATATACCAAGATTATAGTAATGTGGTGCAGTGGTTAGATATTGCTTATCATAGAAGTCATACCTGATTACCTGCTCTTGGTTTTGTCTCCGTCCCTGCAGGTTTGCGTTAGAATGTTAGATTTGAAGTAGTTCACCCTGACTCCCTGAGGCTTATAGGTGTGGGGGCAGACAGCCCCAAAAGATGGGTTAAGCTTATACGAGTCTAGATTTGAAAGCTATAAAGCCGAATTTAGACGATGCGTTTTGTGACGCCAGTCATACTCCCGAGACAATTAGTGAAGTGAATTCTGTGCAGCAAAATATACTATCTACCTAGCTGTTAAACAACGTTACGTTGGAAATGAATTTCTCGATACCTACAGTTTCCACGAACCGAGTTTGATTCGTCTAAATCTATATAAACATACATACTAATGAGACCATGTGCTCTGTGGATGCCATGCCGTGTACTCTATCTACTCCCGTACTAACACTAAGGCCATACCTACCATAGCAATCTGTCAGGTTCAATGGACTACCTAGCTCTCTACCAGTAGTCTCTCTCTCTCTCTCTCTCTCTCTCTCTCCCTCTCTCTTCTCCCAGTCTTCAAGCATTCTCGGATAGGGGTTTTAACTTGACATTAGTCCGTCTATTGTCTATTCTATACCTATGTGTGTTGGTAAGTTGGTATATTAAGATTATAGTAATGTGGTGCAGTGGTTAGATATTGCTTATCATAGAAGTCATACCTGATTACCTGCTCTTGGTTTTGTCTCCGTCCCTGCAGGTTTGCGTTAGAATGTTAGATTTGAAGTAGTTCACCCTGACTCCCTGAGGCTTATAGGTGTGGGGGCAGACAGCCCCAAAAGATGGGTTAAGCTTATACGAGTCTAGATTTGAAAGCTATAAAGCCGAATTTAGACGATGCGTTTTGTGACGCCAGTCATACTCCCGAGACAATTAGTGAAGTGAATTCTGTGCAGCAAAATATACTATCTACCTAGCTGTTAAACAACGTTACGTTGGAAATGAATTTCTCGATACCTACAGTTTCCACGAACCGAGTTTGATTCGTCTAAATCTATATAAACATACATACTAATGAGACCATGTGCTCTGTGGATGCCATGCCGTGTACTCTATCTACTCCCGTACTTACTAATACTAAGGCCATACCATAGCAATCTGTCAGGTTCAATGGACTACCTAGCTCTCTACCAGTAGTCTCTCTCTCTCTCTCTCTCTCTCTCTCGTGGTCTTGATGATCTTGAGTATGTTTTCTCATGGTTCATCAGATCTTGAGATCATTTCCTGTCCTTACCTTATCTTATTTGTGAACCAAATGAATAAAGAGAACATTAGAACACCAGAATACTTCTCAATGATGAGCTGTTGTGAGGCCCAGCATCTCTAGCTCAGAAATAGAACAACTTGTAATCCGGAGAGCAGGGGTTCGAGTCCTAACCGCGACATGAAATCTAGGAGTTATTTCTTTGGAATCAAAGAGGAAGAGTCATTTGGTCATGTTGTAAAGCTGTGGAACAATAAAAAAATCATTCAACAAAATCTAGATCAAAGATTCATCATTCATGACTTGTCCAAACCATCAGAATTTTAAAACTCGGTGATTTTACAACTTTGGGAACAACCGTTTCCAATGCAATATTGTAGAGATAAGACATTAAGTAGTAGCTATACGTGGTTAGCACCTGATGTTTCTATTCTAATTCCATTAACCATTGCCCAACACCTCATGTTTTCTCTTCTATTTCACCATTTTCTCACACTTTCTCATTTTGTTTCAATACAAGCCTCAATTCTATACGTTGGTCTCGTTGTTTTATTTTTGTTGATAGTGTCAGTTTCAGTGTTTTATCTTGTCACCACTCTATTGGCTTGGGTTCCTTATGTATGGATGCAATGGCTAGACTCTAGAGCTAGTATCTAGTATCCTCTGTGCTCTATAATAATTTACAGTGTCTGTGTTTACAACCTTATCATGACTTCTAGATAAGATAGACGTGTTCACAAACCTCATTTCTATACTCCTATTTAGACTACAATATATTCGACTCGACTGGTCTGGATTTGATAGTTTAGTTTTCCTCCAAGAGAAAATAGGTTTGATTTGGAGACAAATCTTATTCCTGTTTCTATAACTCAATGTTGAAATGAATGTTAACTTCTGCGCAAAACGATGACTAATGGACCAATTAGTGTTGGCAGAGTGGGATTTTTTAGTTTTAGCAACAGTATGTGTATGCAAATGAGGTACCTGTATTAAATTGAATATGATGTATGAAGTGAAGGCAAGGCGAGGTTAGAAGCATCTCAGATATCTTGCAGTTTATCATAAAGATGAACTTTATTGCTCATAGCTTTGGCTATACTTCTGGTTAGTCCTTGGTTCGAACACCTTGAAGCTGAAAATTCTAGACATATCTCACACCTGTTGGTGTTCCTACTTAGGTCGACTAAAATATCCACTATACCTAGTTAGGTTTGCATATCCATGTACAATTGTACATGCATTGCAGTTTTGTATATGTGACCTATGACACTGACCTACAGAGCGCATATCCTGGAACTTACAAACCTCTCTCTATATTTTGCAATATGTGACCTATGTCACCTATAACTCGAGATTCAACCCATCACTTTGTCCACACATATTCGACGGGTGTCGATCGATGACTGAAACTGTCCACACTGCCTCGACAACATATATTCACCTCGCCGATCGACGACCGTCAACTATGTGTGAACACAGCTTTAAGCTAACTCCATGAAATCTTGGGAACTCTTTTACCCTCCGGACCTTCGGTCTTAAATCTCTTCTCATCTCTTGAGAGAGCTTGAAGACTTTTCGAGCCCAGTGTTGGAGTACCTATGTTCAGAGTTGCCATGAGATTGTAGACCTCAGCCTTAGTGTTGATATCTGTGACACAATTATCTACAATTCAGATTCAGATCCTCTGGAACTCAAGAATCTATTTCTAGTTCAATGAACATTTTTGTTCAAGTTACGCAATGATTTGGGAAATTGTTTAGGACGAACCGAACAATGCTTAAAGGAAACAGAATACCTGTCTGTTGCTTGCTCTAAAAACTCCTGGTCCAATTATAGTATCGTTTAAGATGTTCTGGAGATTTGATGGATTGTTCATTATTCTGGTGGAGATTAGAGGCAAGTGGTTCCATCCATGACTGTGTACATCAGTGATTCTCAACCTTTTTAGTCTTGCGGCCGGCAACTTTTTTCAGCAACAAACCTTTTAGGGGCACACAGGCAAACAAAATTATTATAACGATTGTGTGTTGAATATTTTTTGAATTGTTTTACCAAGTGTGTGTACCAACTGTTTAGTTTTACATATATATCCCAAGAGCAAATTGTACAAAAAATAGAAAATAAGCGGACTGTATCACCACAGGCGCTGTAAAACACCGAACAGAAACGTATGTGACACAGGTCCTTACCTTGAATAGAATCCGCAGCTGGCATCATACTAACAAGAAAACTCGCCCCCATCTAACCCCCCACATACATACAACCCTAAGGATAAATCTAAAGGAAAGAGGTTACCGGGCTGTAGGTATGAGACCCTGAACATTGTCTAGAGAAACTGCCGCTTTGAAATACTCGCAGACTGTTCGTGCGCAGTTTCCGAGTATATTCTCACAGGTTACCAAACACTTCAACATGAGCTTGTATCACCTGAGGCTCAATATTATAACCATGCTATATCATGTATCTACATTGCTAATTACTTATTTATTACGTATTGTACCTATTGACTCCTTGTATGCATCATTATCATTCATAGATTGATGACTACTTAGTTTGATGACGTATCCAATGTATGACGTACTGACGCATGGCGTATCTAGTGACGCATGACTTCATATCTAGTTATTCCATCATCCGTCATTGTCACTATTTCAGAATCTGCTCTTACACATTAGCTCACTGAATACGTGTTGCTTAGGAGATACACCTAGAATGTCTTAAATGTCCTTGATTCGGTATATCTGCCACCGAAAATAAATGATTTTTGGACAATAGGGAAAAGTTTGAAAATCTTAGGCGCAGTGCACACTGGACAAAAGCATTTCCTCTGTCACTGCATAGTGAGTTTCATTGAACTCGGTTTGACCAGTGTGCACTGCTCTGTGTTAACCTTATGTACAGGTTTCGTAAAACGCGTTTTCACGAGTGTGCATCCTTAAATCTTGCAACAATACATGGAGGAGATCATTGCGTTGAAATAGGAACACTCCTGCGTCAGAGCTGCGTCTTGCCACTGGCTGAGGTTCAAAGTAGTTACGAAAAACATAGTGGTACCTACTTTGCGCAAAATCTGCCGCAGAACCCTACGTTTTTCTCGAGCGTTTTATGCCGCATCAGAACATAGACTCTTGCTTCTTTCGATGAAAAACTCTTTGAGGCAAGACAGGAAAGTGGTATGAGGAGGACATTAGATTATTGAAACCCTAGTTATAAGTTATAACATGGTAATACAATGTAGAACATGAAGTCTAATGTAAACTTGGGTGGTCATTGAATTCTACGGAGATGAAGTTAAGGTGTAGCCCAGTAGCCTCTTTATAGTTTATGTCCTCTATCTACATGTCTACAGGGTGAACACTAAAGTCATTCATATTAGAAACTAAATTGTTCTAACCTTCTAACTTTTGTTATAAGAGATTCCTAAACATGAGACTGTTTCTAACATTATTGAGACTTTTGGCATCTCCACTAATTTTATTTCATCAGAAGTTTTGACATCTTTACTAAGTTTTTTATTGGGAGTTTTGACATCTCCACTAATAATAATTTTATATCATTGGGAGTTTTGACATCTCCACTAATACTAATTTTATATCATTGGGAGTTTTGACATCTCCACTAATACTAATTTTATATCATTGGGAGTTTTGACATCTCCACTAATACTAATTTTATATCATTGGGAGTTTTGACATCTCCACTAATACTAATTTTATATCATTGGGAGTTTTGACATCTCCACTAATACTAATTTTATATCATTGGGAGTTTTGACATCTCCACTAATACTAATTTTATATCATTGGGAGTTTTGACATCTCCACTAATACTAATTTTATATCATTGGGAGTTTTGACATCTCCACTAATTTTATTTCTTTTCATTTTGTCAACCTCGACTGCAAGGTAGATTTCTTCTTCCCGAGCATGATTTTTGTTCCACACTGTATAATTCTTTGTATATCTCAGTGTAACATTTTTATTATGCTCATCTTAATCTATTTAATAGGCAAGCATATCTGTATCTCCCAGTAAACATTGATTCAATCATAATATTAATATCTACCTATATGCAATACCTATATTATTATTTATTGAACCTGTGGTAAATATTTGATTCAGTAATACTAGATATGCATTATTTCTTATTTCTCCATTATTCCATCTTCCTTCTCATTTATTCCTGTTGTTTGGCATTGGTGTGGTGGATTTCATATTTATTGATATGTGTATGTATGTGGTTAGGTAACATAGCTAGAACCCTGTCTTTACTAATAGGACTTGTTACACCTTAGTGGTTGCCAAATGAATCCTGTCCTTTGAGATTTCTAATTAGTTTGTTTTTACTGTGGACCTAAATTTACGATCTTCTGATTTACTTCTCAGACGCCAAGTTTATTATGAATGGAATCTCTCCGTAGTTTTTAGTCCGTCCTTCCTTTATTATTACAATAGTAATAAAAAGGAGGGACGGGCCCAGCTTGTTTAACTTTACCTACCACAAATAATTCACGATTTTTTATAATTAAAACAATTTTTGTATTAATTGAATGGTAGGGAGGTATAAACTACAAATTGAAAAATATTTCATTCAATGATTTTGATTCTAACTTGGCGGCCTACTCTGACACAGGGATGATACTCACAGAGATGATATCCCATATATGAGTGTTCACAATCTGCACATACATATTTACAGCATTTCCTTTGCTGTATTGCCAATTTACTACTGTAATTTTTGTTGTAAATGGTGAGAGTTTAATTTACAGACCTGACTCGCCAGTAGCCAATAGTCTAGAAAGCTTACAGAAGATATTGGTAGTGACCTGATGAAATCGGTAATGATAGGAAAAGAAGTTGATGGTATCGTACACAGATTGGCTACACTTCTTCAGGGGAAACTGGAAACCCATACAAAAGATATTTATGTTTTTAATGGAAGCACGTTTCAACCTCTGGTTTTCCATATAATTTCATAGCATCAGTCTTCTTGTCTGAAGTTTGCAACTCTCATCATAGGTACTAGAATACTAGATGTAGGTAGATCTCTATTATTGGTATTATAATATTGCAGAAACATTAGTGGTAATAATAGACTCTTCAATCGAAGGTACCCGGGCGAGGTTAATGTCCGAGGCGTTCTCTATCACCCAACCCTGAGAGCCCTATTTTATTATGTGATTGTCAAACAAATTATGATAAAATTCCGTGCCTTGCAAGGGATTTGAACCCGCGTCCTCCCGAATAACAGCGGGATTTATGCTACTGAAACAGATTCAGAAACAATGTAGCTCTCTAAAAGTGTAGACTTGGGGCTTTCGTATACAAAAAGCCTACTCTAAGGCTTAGAAGTAAGGGCAAACAGCTTTAAAGGTCGGGTTGACCTTATACGAATCAAACACTCGTATTTATGAACAAGAATGATCGTTCTTAGATCGTCTCAAGTCAAAATTGACCAATCAAATGCCTTGAGACTATGCTTAGCACGAACTTAAGAGCCAGCACTTTGTTCATAAATATGGGTGTAAGGGTTGAAATGTTTGTTGACCTGTAAGTGTTCTCGGACACTATGTCCGGACAGTCTCATATAATTCCAGGCCTTAATACTTACTATTACACTAAAATCTAATATGTTTAGATCATATTAGGATAGGGACACACGCTTGAACTACACTTTGTATATTATTATTATTCTATTACTATTACCTAGTCGAGATGGCATCTGTCCTTGAAATAGTAACACCTACGTACATACATATCTCTGGAGAACTATTCTACAGGGTAGCATCAGTCTTCTTGTCTGAAGTTTGCAACTCTCATCATAGGTACTAGATGTAGGTAGATCTCTATTATTGGTATATTGGTATTAAGCTCTCCACTCAGAGGTCCTGAGTTTCATTGTCGGGATAGAAATTTTCTAACCAAACTTACCCTTTTCTCTGAGATATCAACCATATTCTCAGTTGTTCTTCTGATTGCACCCTGAGTTTGTTTAGAGTTTGACAGAGGGAACTGTATCAGCTTAGGTTTTATGGTCCTGAAGTTGAAGAGAAAAGGACAGGCGACAGGATAACCCTATCCGTTTGGGATAAAGTTCGCCCCGGGTGGCAACCTAGCGCTTACAAGGCAGACGCACAACCATCAAAGCTAACTCGTCTGGCATACCTATTTATTCTAATGAAGGTTAATTTTCACTGGCTAACAGTTTGTTCTAATAAAGGGTTACTCATTTGTGTGTTTGTCAATTGTTTTTACATCCATCACCTGACATTAACATTACATTTATCAATCCTGTCTTTATTTCTCTCGTCTTGATTGATTGATGATAACGATGTTCATACTTGATTAGATTCTTGGTTCTTAGATTGAATTCTTTTACTTTTCATTCAATGCCTTCCTGTGTGTTGTTACTAAGTTCTAGTTTCAATGCTCGAGTGACGATATTAGGCGCAAATGAAGCATCGCGTATCCCGTATCATTTAATAGGAACTCGAGTACTTGATTCACAAATGGCGGCTTATTTTGCCATTTAGATTTTCATCTATTAAATCAAAATATCTAAATAATTAGGGGTGTTTGTTTAACTTCTGAAAATACTCGCAGACTGTTCGTGCGCAGTTTCCGAGTACTCACAGGTTACCAAACACTTCAACATGAGCTTGTATCACCTGAGGCTCAATTATAACCATGCTATATCATGTATCTACATTGCTAATCCTAACTTAATACAGCCGCTTGTGTAACTGACTCACTGACTGACTGACTGACTCACTTACTCATACTAATTCTAACCCACTTCTAGATGTGCTAGGAAGATGCGGTTTTCACCATTGGATTCTTATGTACAACTGAAGTACGGTTGGTCCGTTGGAAACACTGATCTCGGGTTCGACTGCCGGAGTTGACAAAAGAAAATTTACATAAAGTACGGTTGGTCCGTTGGAAACACTGATCTCGGGTTCGACTGCCGGAGTTGACAAAAGAAAATTTACATAAATGATTGTAAGTTAATTCAATAGTCTGACTGAGGGACTATAAACAGAGAGTAGATCAGCATCTAGCTACGGGACTATAAACAGGGAGTAGACTAGTCCAAATTTCCTCACGCTATATCAATAGCGAAGGTTGAGTGCGAAGGGCATCCCACTCGAAAAATTTTGTTTTAGCCAAAACCAGTTGGCCTCAAAGCGATCACTCTAAAGCTGATTGAGAAGCTGAAGACCAACGCCGACCCCATCTGAACATGGGAAAAGGCGAAAAAGAAGAAGATGTTAATTCAAAGGGCAATTAGGTACCAATTACGATCAGATGGGCGTGAGTCTAATATAACGGATGTTTTATCATTAGGGACAAAAAGTGTTTTCTATCAGGAATTTGTAATTAATATTGATGATTGACCAATGTAATAATTTTATTTTATCAGTGACTAACCCATTGTGTTTCGTTGATCTCGGGTTGGACTGCCGGAGTTGACAAAAGAAAATTTACATAAATGATTGTAAGTTAATTCAAAGGGCAATTACATAGGTACCAAGTACGATCAGATGGGCGTGAGTCTAATATAACGGATGTTTTATCATTATGAAAAAAAAGTGTTTTCTATCAGGAATTTGTAATTACGAGTAATATTGATGATTGACCAATGTAATAATTTTATTTTATCAGTGACTAACCCATTGTGTTTCGTGTGTCCACAGGGCTCCTCACCCCCCTCGATCATGTTACCAGATGACAGTCTCACCATTAGTAACCCCGCCCCCCTCTCTCCCATCCCCACTCTCTCCCCTCAACACTCTCCCTCCCCTTCTCCTTCCCTCTCTCCCTCTCGCTCACCCAATAGAGCCGCACCCGAGTACAAGAAACCACCTGAGCCTCCCTCCAAGTAAGTCATACCCCGTGTCAAGCCAGATTACCACTAAGGGCCCGTTTCTAGTTGTTGTTCGGGAAAAAATCGTGTCGTGCCTAGTGGGAACACTCTCATTGGAAGTATATTGCCGCCTATAAGGTCAAGTACCTGCCTCGGTGGCGTAGTGGTCAAGACGCTCGCCTGGTAATCAGGAGGGCGTGGGTTCGATCCCAGCCGAGGCCAAGTAAGTCATACCCCGTGTCAAGCCAGATTACCACTAAGGGCCCGTTTCTAGTTGTTGTTCGGGAAAAAATCGTGTCGTGCCTAGTGGGAACACTCTCATTTGAAGTATATTGCCGCCTATAAGGACATTTTGTGTGCGTCGGAAAATAAATCTTGTCTTGTGTAGTGGGAACACTCCCATTTAAATTACATTACCTTCAGGATATTGGGAAAAAATCGGATGAAACTCACGACAAGTGGGAACGGCCCCTAATAGTACATGTCACATTTCAGTCAGAATATTCTTCTTCTCTTTTTCACCTTTGGACGTTTTAATTCTGGAATACCAGGTCTGGAGCAAAACTTTCGGCAAAAGTCGAAGAAAAAGAAGAAGATACCCTTCGTTGTCTTATCAAACAAGAATCCAACACTCCCATTTAAATTACTTCAGGATATTCGGAAAAAATCGGATGAAACTCACCACAAGTGGGAACGGACCTTAATAGTGCATGTCACATTTCAGTCAGAATATTCTTCTTCTCTTTTTCACCTTTGGACGTTTTAACTCTGGAATACCAGGTCTGGAGCAAAACTTTCGGCAAAAGTCGAAGAAAAAGAAGAAGATACCCTTCGTTGTCTTATCAAACAAGAATCGTACAATTAAGAAGAAAGGCTGATGGAGAGAGAGAGAGAAAATGAAAGTTTTTCAATTAAAAAAATAATTGAGACAAAATGTGAAGAAAATGTCGACAGAGACAATGATGTCTCATTATCTCTCTCTCTCTCCTTCCCTCCCTCTCTCTCTCTCTCTCTCTCTCTCTCTCTCTCTCAATCATAATTGTATCACTGGGAAGAGAGAGAAAGTATGATAAAGATAAAGAGATGCCAAGTAGCAAAACTTTATCTTTATTTGCCACTTTGTTCTTAAAATAATACAAAAGAACGGAAACACGTGGCTTTATTCAAGAGGAAACTGTAACAACGGAGGTCTTGAAGAGAGAAAGAGAGAACAAGGAAAAGCCAGTCGTTCCGAGAACGAATCTTAGTTGTTGAATGAGGATAATGTACTCCCCGCGGTCCTTCGTTATAGTTATGGGGAAATTATTGGGTCTCCACCAACGATACATTGTTGGATTATGTTTTAAGAAATGGATAACTCCCGACATTAGCTATTTCAACTAAACCCCAGTAGTGAGATCGTTTATTGTAAATTGTACTCGTATGTAATGTGTATTAACAATACAATAAAATTGAATTGAACTGAATTGAGATATTATTGTGCCCCCACTAACGATACATTGTTGTATATTTCAGAGTAAACCCGAGTAGTGCTGCCCAGGACATGAGTCAATCATCAAGTGATGAAGTTGAGTCAGAGTCATCAGGGAGTGAGTCGGATTCCAGTACAGATACTCCTTCTGCACCAGTACAAGCTTCTACCTCGCCTCTAACCACGACACCAGCTGTCAAGGAAGAACTACCTACCTGGAACCTCAAGAATTTCATCACACCCTCCGCCCAGGCGGCACAGGTGAGAGTCGAACCCGGGACTTTGAGTCAACATGGTCGATACCATTCGATTGTACACAGAAGAAAGTAGACATTTAGTATTTAAGACCTCCTTAGAATATTGTTCACGCCGTTTCCTTAGAACGAACATCCGGAAGTTCAATTCCAAGTTATTACATAGGTATTTTATTTGATATTTCAGGATGTGGAGTCGAAGGATCAAGATCAGGATAGCAGTGATGCTGGACCTCCTGTATTAATGTCTCACACTCAACTACTATCCAGTATGTCTGACAGTGATCATCCTCCTGCCCCTGCACCCTCAGTACCACAAAAACGAACCATAGGAAGACCAAAGCGAGTGAAACGCCCTATGAAACCAATATCAGCAAGTAAAGTGCCTTCAGCTAGTTCCAGTGAAGATGAACCCCCACCCCGCCCTCCTCGTACACCCAGCAACCCCCCACCCCTTGACTCCTCCTCCTCTAGTCATTCTGAAGATGAATTATTCATTCGAAAGAATGCCATCTCCCCTCGCCTGACAGCGCATGCAGAACCTAAAGTGAGGAAACCAAAATCCCCCCTCGATATCCCTGGCAAGAAGAAGAGAGGGAGGAAGAGAGAAAGACTGACCAAACCTCCAGACTCTGGATCAGAAAGTGAAGAGGAGAGAGATGAAAGACCTCGCAAGAGACCTGGTAGACCCTCCCTCAGGACAAGACCAAGTATACATAGGAGTGATACTGATGAAATGGAGAGTTGGAGAATGAGACACAAGTCTGATAGTGAATCTAGGAAACCTGCTGGCTTCAGATCAAGCACAGATAGTCTGGTCAAGAAACCTACCAGCTTTCGGTCGAGTACAGATAGTTTAGCTAAGAAACCGCCTAGCTATCGATCTGGTTCTGATAGTCATGTGAAGAAACCAAGCTATCGGTCTAGCTCTGAGGAATCTATCAAGATAGAACAAAGTCCAAGTCCTCCCAAGCTTGATGTAGAGAAAGTACAGATAGTTTAGCTAAGAAACCGCCTAGCTATCGATCTGGTTCTGATAGCCATGTGAAGAAACCAAGCTATCGGTCTAGCTCTGAGGAATCTATCAAGATAGAACAAAGTCCAAGTCCTCCCAAGCTTGATGTAGAGAGTGTACCGAAACAAGATAAGAAGAAGAATGATACACTGAGGAAGTTATGGGGAGGGAAGGGCGGAGGTAAAGGAGGGAAAGATAAAGGCGGTAAAGGTAAAGCCAAGGCTGGTGGCGTTATCATTATAGAACAACGCAGCCCTGCTGTGAGTGAGAGAATCCCTAGTCCTGTTGACATGAAACCAAGTGTTGAGCCGCCCCCCATACAGTATCCACCTCATGGTAAACTTAGCCTCATGTGTTCTATTAGTCTATCCAAACTATCCTACATCCCGAGCAAGAGCCGCTCTGAGGAGATGAGAATCAAAACAGAACTAGCAGACACTAGGCAGAGTGAGAAGGAAGAGGAGAAGGGCAAAGGAGGAACAAAGACAGCTCAAAGTCTACCTAGTGATAGTAAAGTCAAGTCTTCTAGTAAACATAAGAAATCTTCAGGTGCCACGTAAGTTCCATTACCTACTATTTCTATAACATTTACTTAATTTATGTAGATATGTAGCTGAAAGTCTTCTGGATATAAAACCAAGTTGTCTGTGATCACTTCTTGGAAAACTCACTTGGGGGGAAACATTTCAATCGAGTTGAAACCTACCTACTTCGTTCTTTCAATACTATACATTCTCTACATTACCTGACTCGTTCAATACTTTACATTACCTGTTTTGTTGTTTGTTCAATATTCCAGGTCGACATCCAAGAGGAAACGCCGTATGAGTTTAGAATCCTTATCATCAGTGGAGGATGGTCTCCTAGTGAAAGCTGAGAATGGGGATAGCCACGACTCCATGCCCCCTCCTTCATATTGCAGAGCAAAATGTTGTATGATATTCACCCTGTACGCTCAGCATTGTGTAATAACCTATGACTGTTATGAGTAATCAGCCTAAAGCCTCGTTTGTTTTGTATAAAGATTACGATTCTCCTTCGTATGGTCGGAATAACAATCTGAGATTAACTTAAACCACGTTTAAATTCAGATTGTGGTCATAACTCGAAAGATGACGTCAAAAGATTTTCGAAAAAATTGCAAAGTGTGAAGTTACTCTATGGAATAGGATCCTTTTCTATTGTGCTTTTTATTAATTTCCATTACTGCTTTGTATACAGATTACAGATCCTATGCAAAGTAATGTGAAATTAGTTTTCTGTTTTTTTCTCTCCCACATTTTCCTTTTTTCAAGTTTAATCAATATACGTAAAATTTCACGCCGCGCCGCATATGTAGGTGTTGCACATCCGTGTAGATCAGAGCTGTCCAACCCAAAATATTTGCGGTCAAGTTTTAGCGCGGGCCACTAAATAATATAATTTTTTTCCTATATAAAACAGCCAGACATTTTTGATCCAAGGGCCATGGGTTGGACAGTTTTGACCTAGATTTTTGTTTAAGTAAGGTTCCATGACATCCCATATCTTGTCCAGCTTACGGGGAATTACTTAATAAAGTGTATTTAATTTTTTAAACTAAAAGTTTTACTCGAGCTTTAACCCTATTTACATCTATTTCCCGAACCGCAAGTAATATCCCGTTGTTCTTGTTTTTCATTTCTTTGTTTTTGTTATTTTTACTTTTCCGGCATTTTTAATTTATCTATTATTATTTTGTTTTTTAGTTCAATGAGTAGTTTTTCTGCCTACTCTTAGCATAAAAGTTGCAATAGCATTTACAAAAACGACTCTCTCAATATTTATTGTTGTTTTGGATGTCCTCAGCTTTAAAATTCTTCATAATGGTCATTTGTATTATTTTTTACTTTTCGTTATTTTTTTATGTTTTGCCTCATGTTGGTTTACTTTATTTAATTTCTCATCATTTCCATTATAAAATGTTTACACCAGACATTCGTTCTCTGAATGCTAGGATTTTTACACTGTCATAATCTTCTAGCAGCTTTTTATTTTCATATAATTTGTAGCAAATAATAATTACATAGTGTAGAATAGAATAGTGAAAGCAATAACTCCGCCCTAGTGCCTGCATCCCTCTCTCTCCATTATCTCTCCTACATATCTTACCATATTACAATCCCTGCTTGTATTTTATTTCTCCTTCTAAATTCTTCCATCTCATGGGACTCAAAATATGTTTCCTAGTGTACATCATTATGGCTTGTCCTGAGTTAAATAGTTGCGCTGGACAATTCACCGATTTTCACATTGGTTGACTCTGAAGTCTGAACCGGTGAATTGTTCAACGTAACCCATTGACTGTTTTGACCAAAGAAGTTTCCAAAACTAGTGTGTGAAATATCAATTTTCTTTTTGGGCCCAAATGAAAACATGTTCTTTGTCCACTTCGAAACCAAATTTGTATTGATTATTATGTTTGTATTGTATAATCAAGTAAGTAATGAGTTCATATGTTTGTATTGTATAATCAAGTAAGTAATGAGTTCATATGTTTGTATTGTATAATCAAGTAAGTAATAAGTTAATATGTTTGTATTGTGTAATCAAGTAAGTAATGAGTTCATATGTTTGTATTGTATAATCAAGTAAGTAATGAGTTCATATGTTTGTTTTGTATAATCAAGTAAGTAATGAGTTCATATGTTTGTATTGTATAATCAAGTAAGTAATAAGTTTATAACTAGTGAATTTTAGAACTCACTTACACATTGGGCCGCTACGGAGCCTCCAAAGGGCGGATGAGGTGCAAACTCTGAGGGGGAAAAAATGTCTTTTTTTTGCCAAATTTCATGCAAATAGGACAAACCATTGGAGATTCATCAAGTAACAAATGGACAGACAGAAAGAAAGAGTTGCCTATGCCTCTACCCAAAGATTGGAAGCGAAATTTTGTTGATCTAAGAGATTGTTCTCAGCTCGTTCGTTCTTTATGTACAAATATTCATGTTTGATTTTGTTCAATTTCAGATACATTTCGTCCAAATTTCGGAGTCAACAGAATACCACACCCCAAGGCAGTATTCAGAGCAAACTAGCGGTACTTAGGTAAGGATCTGCAATCTGCAGGGTTTACACATTAAACTTACTATGTACATATAATGTTGTGTAGACTTCAAAAAACTACTGAAGCGGGTTCGATTCCCGCTCGAGGCGCATTATATCCTCGATCATTTTTATTTGATTTTATTCTAAATTAGAGATTTTCCTTCTTTCTGTGAACAGGTAATCAATAAACATAATGTTTTGTCTTGTTTCAGTCTCCGATGTCAGGCATTACTTCATCTGAAATTATTCAAACTCAAGAAACATGAGGCCAAAGACAACCAAAGAGTTATTACCGAATTCCTAAGCAAGGTAAGTGAACCTAATTAGGTATGTGTCTGATTGCTTCATCTCTTGAACAATCACTAAACTATCTTTCGAATTCTCCATATCGAATTTTCGATATGGAGGATATGCATTTCGGTAAAATTGGATGGAATCTCAAATCCCATGTAAAAGTCAGTCTCTGAAAAGGGGGCCTTACCCAAAGTGTGGTGACTTCATAGGTACCTACCTATATTGAAAATTTACTCTTGAACAATCACTAAACTATCTTTCCAATTCTCCATATCGAATTTTCGATATGGAGGATACCTATTATGCATTTCGGTAAAATTGGATGGAATCTCAAATCTCATGTAAAAGTCAGAACTCTGAAAAGGGGGCCTTACCCAAAGTGTCGTGACTTCATAGGTACCTACCTACCTATATTGAAAATTTGTAACATTTACCTTTTTCCTTTCTATTACTTGGGTACTAAAATAATTAGAAAGTATTGCAATCGGTCCATTTTTTTTTTTTTTAAATCCACCTATTTATCTGGAAACCTAGAAATTTAATAAATACTTTTTCTTCCCACGCAGGCGAATCCTCCCACCCCAATGGAAGTGGTATGTTTGAAACGAAATGTACGAAACTTGTTGCACTTGATATATTTGATATCGTAATCAAGTTGAATATGGTTCAAAACTCCTGGTTTCGGTGAAATGTTTTGAAAATGTTTTATATTTTCATTCGGAACTTCCCAATGATTGTCCTCATAATAATAAATCACAACATCACATGTTTGGAAACTATAGTATTTTACGAAAAGATTACATGCACCAAACGATTTGTCTAAAGTTCTAAAGTTTTCCATTCATTCGTGCATTTTGTTTGAAACCTTTTTTTCCAATAATAAATAATCCAAAAAAATCCACTACTTCATTCTACTTTTTTTTACAAGAGAAAATTTAAAATCCTGTGTACTGTAAAGCAGAGTCCACACTACAAACTTTTTCTTTAATTCCACCAAAACCCTTTGATCTTACCTACTTTAGGTAGGTATATGAGTTCCAGAGACTGTATAGTGTGGACGCTGCCTTATGCATAACCTTTAGATATCTATAGATTTTATAATTATACAAAGTGTCTTAGTTTTTATCTCGTAGAAACCCAGAAGAATTGTCAGTAGATAATATTATATTTATCTACTTTATTTTAATTCATATATATTTTTTGTTTGTGTGCGTGTGATTTTTTAATAATTTGCATATGATATTTTCTATAATTTTGCCTGAACATTTTACTTCAAGTTTGAGGAATAATGAGAGATTGAGTATGTGAGTGAATGAAGAGTGTGTTGATTTGTGCGGTTTTCCAGTTGTAAACCACACCCGACGTTGTTTAACTCAATTGTTCTGAAAAGAGATCGATTGAATACCACATGACATAATAAATGTACATTCGTAAATACAGGGTGCCCCAAAAGTCCATATACTGTGTAAATCAAAAGTCTCTACGGAGAAAATGATATTTCTTTGGGACGCAAACATGAAAAAATATCTTTAAGAAATAAAAAAAAGCGTGGAAAAATTATTTCCCCAAATAGTTTTATTATGTTTTAAAATCAAAGTTTTTTTTCGATTTAGAATAGGTAGTTTATTTTTTTAGTTCAAATTTTCTCCCTTGTCATAAATTCTATGTTTTGAGTGGGGATCAGTCACTTGGAATGAAAAGAGGTGTATTATATTGAAGATTATGATATTTTTCAGTCAATTTCACTAAACATGATACTGATAGGAAAAGCAGATCCCAACTAAATTATTTTTATGTTTAGTCTCTTTTCCCTTCCCCAAGTCGAGGAGATACACCTAGAATGTCTTAAATGTCCTTGATTCGGTATCTGCCACCGAAAATAAATGATTTTTGGACAATAGGGAAAAGTTGGAAAATCTTAGGCGCAGTGCACAGACAAGGAAAAGCCAGTCGTTCCGAGAACGAATCTTAGCTGTTGAGGATAATGTAGGTACTCCCCGCGGTCATTCGTTATGGTTATAGGGAAATTATTGGGTCTCCACTAACGATACATTGTTGGATTATGTTTTAAGTAATGGATAACTCCCGACATTAGCTATTTCAACTAAACCCCAGTAGTGAGATCGTTTATTGTAAATTGTATGTAATGTGTATTAACAATACAATAAAATTGAATTGAATTGAGATATTATGGTGCCCCCACTAACGATACATTGTTGTATATTTCAGAGTAAACCCGAGTAGTGCTGCCCAGGACATGAGTCAATCATCGAGTGATGAAGTTGAGTCAGAGTCATCAGGGAGTGAGTCGGACTCCAGTACAGATACTCCTTCTGCACCAGTACAAGCTTCTACCTCACGCAGTGCACACTGGACAAAAGCATTTCCTCTGTCACTGCATAGTGAGTTTCATTGAACTCGGTTTGACCAGTGTGGTGCACTGCTCTTTGTTAACCTTATGTACGGGTTTTGTAAAACGCGTTTCACGAGTGTGCATCCTTAAATCTTGCAACAATACCTACATGGAGGAGATCATTGCGTTGAAATAGGAACACTCCTGCGTCAGAGCAGCGTCTTGCCACTGGCTGAGGTTCAAAGCTTCAAAGTAGTTACGAAAACATAGTGGTACCTACTTTGCGCAAAATCTGCCGCAGAACCCTACGTTTTTCTCGAGCGTTTTATGCCGCATTAGAACATAGACTCTTGCTTCTTTCGATCAAAAACTTTTTGAGGCAAGACAGGAAAGTGGTATGAGGAGGACATTAGATTATTGAAACCCTAGTTATGAGTTATAACATGGTAATACAATGTAGAACATGAAGTCTAATGTAAACTTGGGTGGTCATTGAATTCTACGGAGATGAAGTTAAGGTGTAGATATTATTGTGCCCCCCACTAACGATACATTGTTGTATATTTCAGAGTAAACCCGAGTAGTGCTGCCCAGGACATGAGTCAATCATCCAGTGATGAAGTTGAGTCAGAGTCATCAGGGAGTGAGTCGGACTCCAGTACAGATACTCCTTCTGCACCAGTACAAGCTTCTACCTCACCTCTAACCACGACACCAGCTGTCAAGGAAGAACTACCTACCTGGAACCTCAAGAATTTCATCACACCCTCCGCCCAGGCGGCACAGGTGAGAGTCGAACCCCGGACTTTGAGTCAACATGGTTCTTGGTAAGTACAATATTTCCATATTTGTCCCATTTAGATTATAAATATGATTAAGTCGCTAGTCGGTGAGAATAAGTTAATTTTCAAAGGCAGATTTTTCATTTTTTTTTTTTTTCATTATTTTTATGTAGCAATTTTTTACTTTCCTTATCCTATATCCTATAATAAGGAAACTAATGTGTTCAACCATTTTTACTTTCCTTATCCAGAAAAATGACATAATAGTCAATCTCAAGCATTAGATAACAACAACTTTCCTTATCCTATAGGAAGAAAAGTAATGTAATCGGGTCAAATTTTTGATTGTCAGTTTTTAATGCCAAAACACGTTTTGAGGTCCCTAGAGCCTAAATCCAAAGTTTCAGCCATTAGTCCGTGTGTGTGTGTTTGTCTGTCTGTAAACAAAATATCTCGAGAACGGTAAGAGCTAGAGACTTGAAATTTGGTGTGTAGCTGTCAAATGTGACAAGGATGCGACACGAAACTTTTCGGTGCATTGGTTGGCGGCATTTTACCGCTTTTTGGCGGTTTTCGGTCTAGTTTTAACAATATCTCGGGAACGGTATGAGCTAGAGACTTGAAATTTGGTATATAGTTCACAAATGTGACAAGGATGCAACAGTTAACATTTAGTTGAGATAGGTGCTGCGCTTGGCGGTATTTTGTCCGCTTTTGTGGACGGATTTCGACCGTTTTATGGCGGTTTTCAGCTGTACCGACAAAACGGTTAGAGATATGGTAAAAGTTAGGGTAAAATAATACTGAAAAAAAGCATCATTCAATAGGATAAGGAAAGTCGTGTGATGTTCACACCAGTTTTTTTTTTTTTTTTTACTATCGAGCTAACCAAAGACCCAAGCTAACCTGTGTCCTAGAATCATTAGTATAACCAGCCCAGGTTGTAGGTATAGTAGTAAGCGCGGGGGACTTCGGATCTGGAAGTTGATGGTTCGAGTTCAATTCAAGTGATAAAATTTAGCCAGGTGCATTGATTGGGAATGACATTTGTGAAGGCCGGCCCCGGCCAGCCGGCCACACACGTTCACACTTTCAAGTTAAACCCTCGGTATTTTTGCCTGTATGAAGGAAGGTAAGTGGCCGCCTATCACAAATTAATTTTCTGGAAAATAATAATCATAAAGATAAGTAATAATAAATAAAATGAGAATCAAGTGTTAAACATTAATGCACAAATGTCGTTCCCCAATTAATACACGTCGCAAATTTTATGGTTTGCCTTGGACTCGAACCACCAACGATATACTTTGAGCTATCCACTACCTATCCTGCCTCGCTGGCATAGGACGCTCACCTGGTAATCAGGAGGACACGAGGCATGGAATTTCATCATTGAAATATTGATAATTTGACCATATAAAAATAGAGCTCTAAGGGTTAGGTGGTAGAGAACGCCTCCGGCGCGGTGTTGACCGCGCCCGCGCCTAGTGGTAACCCTCCTCTCAAGAGTCTTATTTAAATTACAAATTAATTGGATTTATAACCAGAGGGTCTGCGGTTCAAATCCAAGTCGCGACATAAAATTATATTATGGAAGAAGGCCAAATTATTTCCAACTTATACATATACCTAGGTACCTATACCTAATCTAAGAAGCCCAAAGCCTTGTGATCAAAAACGTAAACAGTTTCACTAACAGAGGCCGTTCTTCCCTTCTAAAGAAGAGTGAGTATAGGTATATTGGACTTTTAGCCCTATATTCTATATTGTGGACTTTGGAAAACTTTTGAATACGAAATGTTCCGAGTTTTGACTTTGCTAAAGTAAACAAACCACAAAAGCTTTTCATCAGGAAAACGCTGAATAGTTGAAAGTTTTTGGAAATTTAAAAATTATTTTTGAGGGGCGTGTCAATGTGAAGTCAAGTGTGAATATTTTGGAACAGAGTTCAACCCCCCTAAAATAATCTAGGTCTGGTTAAATTTTCATAATACGTATTGAATTACAGATCCAATTTTTTTCGACCACCCTAGAGTTAGCTTGGAGCTCGTCTGGTCGCAAACTTCAACCTGAATAGATAAGGCAAAAGTAAAGTGCCCAAACATACAAAGCCCCCTTTGTTGAAGCTTTTACAAATACATTTTAATACAAATACATTAATACAATAATAAAATACAAATAGGTACATTAATAATAATGGACTTTTAGAAAAGGACAAGGAATGTAACCCTCCTAGTAGTTAAGTGTTTTTTCAGAGACATTTGATAGAGGGAATTGTAACAGCCTAGCCCTAGGTCTTATCATCTCGAAATCGAAGAGAACTAAGACAGGATAATAGGAGAAAGCCAGCCGTTCCGAGAACGTTAGTTAAGTGGATAGTAGAACTATCTGAAAAGATACCTTATACTGGGTACAAAAGCAGTATTTCTATTTTTCTCAGTCACATTATCCTTCTCCCTCTGTACACATTTCCTCCTTTTACCTTTCTGTCTCTCTTTCTCAATAACCATCTAGTTCTTATTTCATATTTCTTTCTCTCTCTTCTCCATCACCTACCTATTACAGTTTCTTTATTACATACTTTCTCTCTCTCGATACCATTCGATTGTACACAGAAGAAAGTAGACATTTAGTATTTAGGACCTCCTTAGAATATTGTTCACGCCGTTTCCTTAGAACGAACATCCGGAAGTTCAATTCCAAGTTATTACATAGGTA